>NC_056612.1:8575531-8875531 GCF_018340385.1 Cyprinus carpio
ACATTTAAACATTCTGAAAAATTTCGTGATCTTTGAATGATATCGGCCAGACGGAAGTACACACATTCATTTTGACTGAAGAACAGAATGGCACAAGCCAAGGGAGAAAAACCCTTTACAAAAATGATGAGATGAAAATTTAGTTACTGATACTGAGATAAGTTACTGAAATGTCATCAGTGGATAATTAAAAGTATCAGATATAAACCAGTATTTATATCCCGGAATTGTCTTGTTCTTTAATAAAATGTACCTTTACTGTTACAAAGTAGTCAATGACTAAAACCTGTGAGCAATGATTTACCTTCATACACTGACAACAACTGTTTTCAAAACCCATAGAGCGACAATCTTTGACATTTTTGATTCCAACAAAGAAAATACAAGCCCGGTTGGCTTTGTGAAGCAAAATTACTTTTTTGTTACATTTTTAAACAAGTAAAGGTTCCCCGTAAAAACAAAAAACAAAAAACAAAAAAACTCCCCTTGATGTGCTACCGATCCACCATTACTCTTGGAGAGGAGTTGGTTGTTATAACGATGTTACTGTTGGCAATGATTGGTCGTTCAGGCGTAGAACTCTTTACTCGGAGCCTTCTGATAGGCTGAGCTGGGAGGCTTGCGTTCTCCAAGGTCGTAGCTCCCCTCGTCCTTCTTTCTCATACGGTACACCAGAAGGAGGATGAGGAAGATGGCAAACAGGAAGCCAATCACTCCGCCGGCTATAACCGCTGCACCAAGAAAAATGACACCATATCAAAAAAATTTATATGTTTAAAATAATATCTAAAATCATGTTCAAGTACACATCATATTCAAATGATTCAATGAATACTTGCAGATGCAAATGAAATGAATTAAAATATCTGAGAAATTTGACACAGAGACAACAATAGTTTGTCCGCTTATAGAATTTATAAAAAAAAATTATCAAAATCATGAGTAATTTTGAGAAAAAATCTTTATTTATGCACTGGGATAAAGATTTGATTTTGTCATTGATCAACCTTAAATATCTTGTAATTATTTTTCATTCTATATGACATTTAAAACCCTATTGTTTACCAAATTGGTCAATATTTATGAATTTTAATGATGTAAATGTGAACATTTTTAGTTTGCAGAAATATGCACCTTATCACTTATCATTTCCATCATAACCAAATGTAAACTTATTTTGGAAAAAAAAAATGTTCTGTTAAATGCTAAGCAAAATTGTTTTGTTAAAAATGGTCAAATTGTACACATAAATATTAAATAAATAAAAGGTCTGGCCTAGATAGAGACCCTATAGCAAATTAACTTTTAAGTACTCCACAAATTAAAAAAGTAATTAAAAAAATTAAAATAAAACTAATAATTATGAAAATTGCAATAATTACATTTTTAAAGCATTTTTTCCCCTTTAAAATCTTCACAGGAGTCCTAATTGAAGAAACACTCTTGTATGTTGTTCATTTTGAACATACCTGCCAGCACTTCTGTCCGCTTGAGGATACTTTCTAAGGGAACCTCATGAAGTGGGACAGCACTCTGTGAGCTGGTGGCTTCAACAGTGACCTGGGGCTTTTCTGTCGTATAGTCAGAGATCTAAAAAACAGTGAGAGAGGCAGAGAGAGAAAGACAGCTTAACATCGAAATTGCTGACACAAAAAACAGTTGAGCTTGTAGATAGAGTAGGAAAAAGTGAAGAGATTCAATAACAAGATTGAAGGATCCAACATAACAGTAATGTTCAGTAAAACTGTGAGAGACAGCAGGTCAGTGTAAGCATCAAAAACGGGCAATATCAAAAGTATCACAAGCTGTCACAGTTTTGCAGCCTGTGCAGGTTTTCGGAGCAGAGGGAGTCAGCAAAAGCTTTGATAGTGTAAGAATCAGTATGACTGAAATGGGCGAGCATCCGCACCTTTGGTGCCATGTCTGAATTAATGAATGGGTCTATGCTGGTTTTGTCCATCTCTTTGGAAATGGAGGACTCTGAGCTGGGGCTGCTGCTGTAGACAGTCTGCTGAGTAGACCCTGTGGAAGTGTCTTCATCATCAACTGTGTCACTTGAACCTTAATAGACATGAGAAATAAAGAAACGAGTTGAATTAATAAGCTTTCCACTGATGTATGGTCTGTTATGATAGGACAACATAAGGCCAAAATACAACTATTTGAAAATCTGGAATCTGAAATATTGAGAAAATTGCCTTTAAAGTTGTCCAAATAAAGTCCATAGCAATGCATATTACTAATCAAAAATTTAATTTTGATATATTTATGGTAGGAAATTTACATAATATCTTCAAGGAACATGATCTTTACTTAATATTCTAATGATTTTTGGCATAAAAGTAAAATCGATAATTTTGACTCATACACTGTATTGCTGGCTATTGCTACAAATATACCCGCGGGACTTTAGACTGGTTTTGTGGTCCAGGGTCACATAATATATTATATTATTTTACATTTTGTGAGTCACTGGAATCATTTACTCAACTGACTAGGGCTGCGTTCCACTTTTCCCTTGTCTCGGATGCACGTCAGTGATTACACTGCAGAATGTCAGAATGTTTTTAATACAAGAACAGGTTTTATGTTAATATCTATTCACACAGAATGTGTTTTTGTGTTATTTTGTGCTGATTTTACATGCGCCAAAGATGGACATGTTTGACCATTGTGGTCACACTATGCATATTTTGCAGAATTTCGCACATTCGAAAAACACAGCGATCATGTTAAAAACAGTTTAAAAAAGCATCTCTAGACCATTCTGTTTGAATGGCCCCTAAGCAACACGTCTGGTAAACCTGAAACCAGCCTAAACGTACAGGGTTTTCTCGAGACTGATCATGCAACTAGTAATTTTTAAGTCAATTTCAAAAATATGAGGTTTGCATGTCTACGACGTTATGGTCTGATGGGACTATAATGGCATCCCAGTGGCCTGAGCTTTAGTTCCAAACTTCCATCTTTCTTGGACTTTGTGTTCAGTATAAATATAACCATAGAGAATGGGAATGCACGATCAGCACTATTGTGCTTAAAGTGTTTCCAAGAGAGACAGATGAAATATATAAAATGTATAAATATTTCAACCGCTCTCTCCATTTTGCACTGTAATTGTGCCAGGTACAAGGCACCGTGGTACAGCAGTAAGAGGTAGAGAAATGACTTATTAATAATGCAGAGTTTCTGTATGGAGCAGACATCTGCTGAGTGACCATGGTGGTCTTGGCTGACCGCGTTTGACTGCAGGTGAAACATCTGCCCGCTCACAGGGTGGGCAGCATTGTCTAGCAACCACCTAGCAGCCTTCTATTACCAAAACATTACACAACATTTAGACACAACAAAACTGGTTGTGGGTTGATTATAAATACTTAATTAAATGATTTTCTAGTCCATAACTTAATAGGTAATGAGGTGACGAGGGACTCTACTAAAAGTCCATAACTTCTAGTCCATAACTCAATGCTGCACTAGTAAGATGACTGAGAAAATGTCCAAAATTGCAGTTTTAATAGAATGTAATAGCATCATTTGTCTTTAGTAATTACAGAATAAACATTACTACTCTAACTAGCCTAGACTTTTCCATTTTTTAGGTGCTGACACAGTGCAAGGGTGGTTGCCAGGTCATTTCTATGCGGTTACGGAGTTTTTGATTGGATTGCATACAGATGGTTTCTTCCCAGACCAAGCCAAAACAGCCGTTCCATGGGTTTCTATGGCCCTGTTACAAATGGCACACGTAGTGTGTATGGTCACATGTTAGTGTCCAGTGAGTCTTTTTTATTTATGATGTCCCATTTGTCATTTTAGGTTTCAGAAGGGTCCTAAGCAGACTACTACCCTACATTAGGGCCATTTTGTCTTGAAAGTGTGGACTTTGAGGAAGAATCAAGGCCTTAGGCTGGCATGGCTAAGGGTTTTTGGGCTGCCTCAGGACAGTGATAGTACTAAAATGGGCTATTTTAGAATCAGCTGGACTGATATAAACAATCCTTACCTGATCCTGAACCAGAAGTGAAGTCATCATCATCTAAAGGGTAGTCACCAGACTGCTGGTCATCCAAATAGATGTCATCAGTTGAGTTAGGGGACTGACCAGAGACCAGTACCTACACAGGTAAACACAAGCAGAACTTTCAGAGACAAAACATCCAATTTCATCCGAAAAGTGTTTGAAATTCTAGTGAGCTTTCTTCAAAGAAAAATATTTAGCCATTCCTATACATACAAAATGATCTCAAAGAAATCTTCACAGTTATAAAAAAAAAAGAAAAAAGAAAAAAAAAGGACACTACTTAAACACCATTAACATATCAAATAAAACCTTTTTTTCCATTTCTAAACAACACTGAAGAAAATCCTGGCAGATTTTGTTTTATGCTGAAGATATAAACAACAAATACGCCTGCCCAAGGTTCCTCCCACTTCTGTTTCCTTGGAAACTACCTCAAAGGAAAGTAATGTTTGATTCTCTTCCTCAGGAGAAACCTCTCTGAAAGCTCTCTGACCCACTAAAACGGTGCTAAAAAACCAATCTAAAAGTCAGCATCTGTCATTTCTCCACACATTGTGGAGGTAACAAAAGGTTTATCGCTCTGAAGTAATACTTCAAGGTTGAGGGGGGTGCAAACGGACAGCCACGGTCTAGCAAACAAATGCAAGAGGCTATCATTGTTGTCAAGATAGAGGGGCAGATGGACCAATGTCTGTTTCCAAAACCTATGACCCTTTCTTTTTCGCCGTGTTGGTATCACATCCTCCAGTGACCTTGTCATCTCCCACAGACCTCACCATTCATGCTCGTTCGGGCTCAGCCGTCTCTGATCTTTTCCATCCATATTAACCCTTCAGCAAATCACAATGCCCCACAAGCAGGACCAGTCACAAAACCAGCAGGCCATGCTTTGTGCTCCAATATGTGATTGTATTTCTTATATTGTGAAGGGCAAACAATAAAATGAAGCACTGATATTGTCTGTATATGTGTGTGTATTTGATTAAAGTCTACAAGGGCGCCAATGGATTCGACAATTAGATTGGATAATACTCCAAGCACCTTTGTGTGCAATCTGAATCCTCCTATTCACCCGGATGATAAATAATGGCACTCAAGTGATAAGGTTAAATTTTATAGTGGTCACTCATGCAGGATAAAAACCCAGAAAGAACGAAGGGGTTGGATTCAAAGCCTGTACAATAACAGGAGTCTGGAGCGGGTGCTGTTTTCAGAGGCGCTGAGGGGGAGATCAAACGGGACTTGAAAGCCAATGGAAGACTAAATAAAGCCATAGAAGAGCCAGAGCCTGTGATCAGCCATTGGTCCCGCTCAGGACATCTCAAACATACATCAGCCTCTGTTTGACTCCTCACATTTTTCACAGTCTCCTCACAAAGCAAAGGCTTTCATTAGGCATCGTTGCTCATCGTGACAGAGAACACACAGGAAGACGGGATACAAAAACCCTGTTTAACCTTGACAGCTTACAATAATTGAACTTGAGTGACTAGACAGCCATTGTTTTTGTATGAAGGTTCCTAAGCAAATTGGTTTCAGACAGACTTCAAAGGCAGCGTCATCTCAAATGATCTAGAACAAATTCATGTGAGCTTTAGACATATCTGCAAATATTTAATGACAACAATGCTTATATCCAGGAAAGGAGAGTCAATGAAAAACAAAAAACAGCATTTTTTATAGACAGGATCCACAAACAGTGGATATGAATGTACCTTGATGTCTTCCTACGCAGTAAAATGTGTAGGACAGGCAGCAAAGAGCTATTTCTACCTGATCCAGATAGTTCATTCAAAATAAAAACCCTCTCATCATTTACTCACCCTCACGTTGTTCCAAACATGGCTTTCTTTCTTTAGCAGAACACAAAAAAAATATTTTAAAGAATGCTGAGAACCAAGCAAGATTGGACCACATCTACATCTACTGTATGTACAAGAAAAACGCTGAGACATTTCTCAAAATATCTTCCTTTAAGTTCCACAGAAGAAAGAAAGTCAGGTTTGAAATGACACAAGGGTGAGTAAAAGATGACTGAATTTTCATTTTTTTGTGAACTATCCCATTAGGAGCTATTTTTACCTGATCTGAACTTTAAAAACGACTTCTGTTGATGTACCTTAATGTTGTCAGTTGAATCAATGATATGAATCATATTCCAGTTCATTCAGATGTTACCACATTAAGCACATTTTTGAATCAAATGAATTTTATAAAACCTAGTGCCTTTGAAAGAACACTTTTTCATTTTCGGAGAGCAGTTGGGGGTTCGGTGCCTTGCTCAAGGGCACCTTAGTCGTGGTATTGCTGGCCCGAGACTCAAACCCACAACCTTAGGGTTAGGAGTTAAACTCTCTAACCACTAGGCCACGACTTCCCCTAAATGGAAATCAATGAGATTTTTTCAATGAGAAATAGTACACCTCTCTCTAGTTATGGTTAAGGGCTTGTTCAAATACACATGTACACTTCATTTTCTGCATTCTGTCTAGTGCACAGTTTAATGTGAAAGTCATCCATTGATCATGGGCGCAGATAGACATGTTAGGGCATATGCACAAAACAAAATGGACCATTTTGAGAAATCAAGTCTGTGCTGATGATGCAAATTATGTCATGAGAACAATAGTGGAATGCGAACAAATTAACTTTTGACTTTAAGTTGGGATTAAATGGAATGTTTGTTATTACTTGATCTCTATCCAATCAATAACCAATGTTTATAGAACCAAGTCCCCATCAAACACTCACTCTTAAAAATAAAGGTTCTTTAACTGGCATCTACTGTTCCATGAAAAACCTTTAATATCCATGGAACCTTTCAGTTGCAAGTTCTTTATTCACCTTTGGAATCTTTCATTTTAAAAATCTGTTTCAGTCAAATGTACACTACAATATGGAAGTTACTTTGTTACTTCTTGCGACTTTAAGTATGCTATAACACGTCATGCCTATTTTAGCTAATAATAACACAAAATATCTAAAATACAATACTTTTAAAGAAGGTACAAAATTAAAATAGCAAGAGCATAAGGAACATTTGGTTCATAAAAATAGCACATTTATATTTTTAAAAGGTCAAACTTAACCACCAGTATCAAATCCTAAAATAATTCCGGGATACATTTTTCCTCGTTTTTCTCTCATATGAAAGTGAGAGTCTCTGTTGCTTAATCCGTCTTCCAGCGAGCATGATTTTGATCCCTGCGATTTTCACACCCATGTGTTTCACGAAAACTGGTTAAATGAATGGCTAAAGTGATTTAGGAAGGTCTCTAGAAATTCCTAGTGTTTAATTGAATGGGAATGCTCGGAAGAGCTTCAGTCAAAATTGCTAACGGGATGAAGGGACTTATAAGTCACGAACTGGAAGAAATTACTGCAGGTGGAGCAGTCAGATCTCAGATTTCAGGCTGAAGTCACTGTATTTTCTTTACTTTGAGGACGACGGCCATGAAAGAATGAGAGAGAGAAAAGAGAAAAAAAGAAAAAGTAATCAACCAACGAAAGAGTTAATTAGATAATTATATAACATCCCAAAATCCAAAACAAACTCCTGTCAGCCATATGAAGGTGAGAGCCACATTCCTGAGTTCCCGGACTGCAACACAAGTGCTGTATTGTGCAAGGGTCTGAGTCCCACTCTTTCAGCCCGAGCCAATGATACAGCTGGACAGGAAACTCTGAAACTCACAACCAGCTCACTCTTTTCACTCAAACAGCCTTGCCAAGCACACCGCGTCTCTCTCTCTCTCAGCACACCATCACCAACTCATATGTTACACACAGTGTCCAGCCAGCTGTATGCAGCTGCCAAGTCCCAGAGTTGAAAGCAGAGAGAACGCACTGACACATATGCTGGATTTGGCAAGCAGAGGTCTAAAGTACATAAAAGGAAAACATTTACTGCAGCCCGAAAATGAGGTGAATAATTCAAAGACAGGAAGCAACCAGGCCAGGAAATTAGAATGCTGTCCGTGCCAGCATTAAAATGTCTACACTTATATTGTAATTTAATATGATTTTAATATGACTTCATTTGTCCTTCACATAGAGAATGACAGTGACAGAAGCTAAACGCTAGTGGCAGTTCTCCAGGTGGCTCTGTCGGTTTCCACACCCTGTGAAAACCTGATTAATTAAGTCTAGTCAGGCTTCCCTCACACTCTTACCACAAGAGACACAGTGCAAAATACACAAATACGGTAAACTGAGCTAGCAAATGTAAATGCAGCTATTTTCCATAAGCCATTTCTCTCAAGTCAACAACATCTTGTAGAATGGGTTGTATATCCATGAACAGACTCAGTATGGACTCAAAAAAACATCTTTATTTATGCTAAAAATCTAAAATTTTTCTTAACAACTAAAAAAAGAAAAAAATACACGGTTGAGTCATAAAAAATAAACAATCTACAACTGTCAGTGTGGCTACTTCAACTTACAAACTGTACTGTACTATATTTCAATAACATATCAGATGGTATAATAACTAATTATCTTTGCATTTTAAATACACGTGAAGGCCTCGTTATACTGTATCAAGCAAATTGAAGAAGGTACTGGTGTGACAACTGCCAAAGTGAACTTTCTAGAAAAGGTTTGCTGGAGAATGGCTTCATAGTATAAACTGAAGTTGGAATTCTAATTGAAAGCAACAATACTATATAGCTGCTTTTAAAGCAATATAAAGTATAAAGTGCTATATATAAAAAAAAAAACATGACGTGACTTTATTGGACTGGAGTGTTGAATTGCAGAGCTGATATCAAACATTTACACATCTCTATGATCAGATGCTTTCTTAACCCCTGTTTTCTCTATCAGCTTTGTTGTGTTTATCTGTGTGTTAACTTCTTTTTATCCCTAATAAAAGAACAACAACAACAAAAATAACTTTGCTTTATAAATGTATTAAATTTGTAGGAGTCACACCACATGAAATTTTACAACCTGAATTAACTTTGACTTGTCACAAAAATATCAAATTATCTGAGATTGTGCTTGACTGAACTGGGCACACAAATAAGGGTCTGCAGGGGTCCTCTCTATGATGTAATTTTTTTCTGCATGTTGGTGTAAAATTCCTTGTGGCACCAGCACTCCCCTCTACATGAGGTCTTTCTCCCCTGAATATTAACTCACCCTGTACTATAATGACCTGTAACTTTTGCGTCATGCCATCTTCTCCCACACAACTGTTCGCAATTCACCTTATTAGCCTCCATATTCTGTTCTGTTTCATTTCAGTACACATTCTTACCAATTCTAGTTGTTGTGCAATTCTGAGTATTTTCTTTACCTTCAGCCTGCCTGTGTATTACATGACTTGTTTTCCTCATTTACCCCTGCTGTCTCTTGATTTGGATTTGTTTGCTTTGTCAGAACTGTCTGTATGGTTACTGACCTCTGACAGTCTGAATACTCTAAATAAACTCAGCTAATGGTTGTACTTCGGAGTCTGCCCTGGTCTACACAGTTGGTTAGACCACATGAAAAGTTTCAGAAAACTTTTTTTTTTTTTTTTTTTTTACAATAAATAATCAGAAAAGTTTATGCCAAAGTACTTTAATGTTTTCTCTTAAATAATCTAATTCGAGGACTTTGTCTTCACTATAATTTCTGGACAGTTGTATCACTGACATTTATCAAAAATATCAAAATTATTTGTAATTTATAAATGAAAAACATGTATGAATTGCATTTTTTAAATATTTTTTAATAAATTGATAGATTCGTACAAAAAAATAAGCATCCTGCGATTCACCAACAAAAATACAGCACAAGCACTTTAAAGAAACGCATTAAAACTAAGTATATAAATGCAAATGTGACTAGTTATAAAATTACTTTTTTGTGCATTTTTACTTTCTAAAATTTCTCAGGCCCAAATTCAAACTGAACCCAACTGTGTGTCAAATAAAAACAACCTTTTTAAAGTTTTGGAAAAATGGAAGCAGTGACAGATGTTCTCTTTCATATTGTGATGTAAATTAGAGTCAGATTATTGAAAAATAATATATATATATTTTTTATATAAAATATAGGGGGTGTCTTTCATTCCATGCCATATTTAATGGCACAGACCTTTGAGGGTAACTATCACCCATTTGAATACTGAGGTTTATTACAGATGTTCAATGTATGTTAGCCAACTAAAGTCAATCTTTGCCATTTAGTTGACGCTTTAATCCAAAGTGCATTTGTTACAAGGACAGTCCTCAGGGAGTCACTTGGGGTTCAATTTGTTTGTTTAAAAGCAGGGTATACCATTGTGGTGGTCCTATTTATCATAAAAATAAATGGAATCAGTGAGTTGGGAATGCATATATAAGGAGGAACATAAAAGAGCACCGGCTACATACAGTAGTCTAAAAGGCTTATGAAAAGGAGAAAAATACAGCAAAGGAGAGTGAAAACTACCAGTTTAGAGACTGAATTGAAGACACTGAATACACAAGACAAAGCAGGGTTTTTTGAGCTGCTAGGTGAAGCTGAAGCTCACACTGCCAGACTAATATGATTATTACACTCCGAATGGCCCCTTTACACATTCCACACTGCATTCGGTTCCCTTAATGTAATCTCAATATGAAGCAGACTGCTGTGTTTCCTTTGAAATTCCTCTCCATGCCCCTGAGGCCTGGCTGTGTAATTTCACATAGTCTGCTGCTCCGCTCCAGCCGCAGGAAAACGTGGTGTGTTTTCCTAGTTCAGACTGACACCTATTACACAATGATACCATAAAGCCACCATCTTTCCTGGTGGAAAACACAGACAGAGCCAACATCTCCTCTGGTTCTCTCTGATCACAAGCACAGAGCGAATTACCCATGGACACAAAGCTAAATCCAGTGTGACCTCAGTCGTCTGCTTCACTTTAATTAAAAGACATACAGTACAGTGCTTCAAGATTTACCCATGGGGTTGCATTTAACCTATATTTTGCATATTGCAGTCTGTAATAGCTAGTTAGCTGAAAATATATTTAAAGGTTTTTCCCACTGTGATTAACCCTGGGTTAACATCGTTTTTAACCCCCAGGCCACTTTTAACCTTGGGTTAAGCAATGTTTCACACTTTTAATTCTGAATGGGACTTAGCACTGGTTTTTTGCTCTGGGTAATGAAGCCTTAATCCATGCCCACGGATCGCCTACAGTCTTTTTACAGACCACCTGATATATATTGCACACAAAAATGAAGAAAATGTATTGCAGTTGCTGTCCTGTGGCAAAACATGAGGACAGCTGCATTTTAGAATAAACATACAGTAGGTGGCCAACCAAAATGAGCTTTTTGGCGCCGCGAGTGCCGCCACTGCTGCGTCTGCAAAGTGCATTTGCAGCTTTTGACCGCTGAGTGGCACTTTAACCACAAGTTATCAAACAAGCGCATCAAAGCACATTTTCACAAACAGAAGTCAGCTTTGCCTCGCCGATGTGTTACATTTGACTGCTGCAGTCAGGGAAAATTAAAGAAAAACACTGTAGTTAAAATATTTAATATTCACAGATGAAAGTTTGGTAAGCTACACAGTATTACACCATATTTTAGATTTGAAACATTTAATAGGTGTGCAGTATTATTTATATAATATGAATTATGCGTTATATTATCCTAAAGAAATGGTGGTTTACTTTGCATCGGCGCATTAAAAGTGGTAGCCTATTTTAGTGAGCTAGGCTACATGGATTTATATGCAAAATGTCAATATTCTCGCATATTAGGACTATATTTGTCACAAACACATTTTTAATTTATATTTTTAAATTCCTTTAATAAAACAGCATGTATTTTTGTCACGCACTACTTTGTTATTGGTTACTGGTCCTTTATTTTGACAGATAACTTCTTGGGAATTATGAAATTGTTGCTTGTTTTATAAATTATTTCCTTTATTTTAGAGGCACTGTATAATTTCAGATATTGCACGCCGTTGCGATATGCATATCACGATATTTACAATAGCGATATTTCGATATATCATGCGGCCCTATTACAAAGTCTACACACGTACTTATTTCTTCTGTTTTCTGATATTTCAAAATAAATGCCCAAAAATTATACAAACTGTGCAAACAAAACAGATTCCGAATGGTTTTTCTTTATGTCAGTCTAATTGCTCTTTCTGTTTAAGTGGACAGGGAATAATAAATTGAAAAGGTACTTTATGCCTATAATCAATCTACATGTATATGTAAGCAGTACACTAAATTCGCACTGTTATTAGGTCTGCACGATAATGTTTAAACGATTAATCACAATTATTTTGTATCAGCCATTATTATTATCATTATATATGTATATATTTTTTGACATTTTATCACAATTATTGCACTTTCACATAAGCACAAATCAAGAGAACCGCATGCAACTTGCATGGTTTGCTCAGATTAAGTTGCAGCAAACTGCACAAGAAAACAGACTGACTGTATTACACTTTTATTTGAGCAGAAAACTTACATTTTTGCTAGGGTTTTACAGCTCAGCTCTGCAATGCAGAGAGAGTGCACACACATGGATGCCAAGTCGGAAGATTAAGTAAACCACTGTGCAGAAACTGTATCGATTTAAGCAAAAGGTTGTGATTGGGGAATTTAAACCTTTGACATCTGGCAACCTCCACTATAAAAGCTTGTGGAGGCTTGGAACCAACGCAAGATAACACAAATGCCAGTGGCCAAAAATTGCTGATGATCAAGTGAAGCAGAAATTGTGATCATGATTAAAATACAATTATTCTGAACAGAACCAACACCGAACTTACTTGAGCTAAATAATTACACTATTCTCTTTTATGACTGCTTTACAGCAGAATCTGAACTGCCTCCATTAGTCTTCGATTTTTCTGTTTACCTCTGTGAAGCTGCTCTGACATAATCTGTACTGTAAAGCGCTGTAATTCAGGTGACGTGACTTGACTTGCACGTCTGAAAATGTAATATTCATAAAACAGGAAAAACAAAAACCCGAAAGAACTATGATGGGAGACAAGTCGTCATGTTCATGTTGAGGAACATCGACACGGATGACATCAGGTATACTCTGACAGTTTGACCTCTTTTTTTTTTTTTTTGCAAGAAAACAATTCTAAACGAAACAATGCTGAGTTCCCTCAGATGCATTTTTTTTCTCAGCATCTGGGAGAAACAATCAAGGCAAACTCAAATTATAAATAGGCATTTCCACAGATGGACAGAAGCATTTAAAGCCTAATCTCAGCCTCATAAATATGCAAAGAATGCTAATGCAGTGTTTAGAAACATGTAAATTCTTTAGTTAAAGTATTAGAATATGTATGCATGCCTTATATACACTTGGTATGAAAAATGGTGGTAATTTTATTCATCTGAATAAATTTCTCTTTCGGTGTATTTCATTTTTCAAGCCATTTCTTCATTAAATGTTGCATTCGAACTACAAGATGATACTAAAGCACAAAACATTCAATAGAAACATCTGAGTCATTCACTTTTGTATTGAGTTTAGAAATTAATATGAATCAATTTTACAGAAGAAGAAAAATCTGAAAGACAAGAATAAAAAAAGAGCAAACAGTGGGACACTGTGGAATGACTATTGGTTAATGAGCTGAATGTGTTGAAAGCTACAGATGTTCTTCTCTCTGCTCATGTATGCATAAAAACTTTAACAACATGCATATAAAAGCACCAAATTAAAGGAGAAAAACACCTTCAAATGGAAAGGGGAAAAAAAGTATTTTTAATGTTTCTCTGTTTGAGCTGTGGCGAATAAATGATAGCTGGCTGAAAGGCTAATGAACAGTGAAAAGAAAAAAACAGTCATGTTATTATGTTTAGACCTTATTATATTCAAATTTACGAAATGAAAAAAGGCGAACAAGTTATAAACAAAAAAGAACCCCTTGTGAAAAGAAGTACCCTTTAGTAAACTTTAAAAAGAGTATTCAAATAATATACTTATGATTTAAAAGAATATACTTAAGTGTGAACTTAATGTAATGTTTACAGAAACTTAAGACATTTTAATTGCAACTGAATGAAAATATATTACAGTAAAAATGTATAATTATTTTGACCAAATTAAGTAGGACTTAAGCACATGTTTGTAAGTCATTTTATAATTACTTTTAAAATATGATCCAAGTAAATTGCCTAAAATACTGACAAGCATAATGTCAACCAAAAATTAACGCCATTTCTATTATGTCAAGCATTTAAATATATTTGTACTGTAATTACATCTTGGGAATGATGATGTTGCAATTTAGTACATTTAATATATCTATCTATCTATCTATCTATCTATATATATAGTTATATATATATATATATATATATATATATATATATATATATATATATATATATATATATATATATATATATATATATATATATATATATACCTTACATGTGCTTTAATATGTTTTAAATAAAATAACACATGTACACTTTAAAATAAGTGTACATGTTTAAAGCACAATAAAATATTATTTGATTCAAAGGGCTCTTTAAAGTAAAAAAAAATATATTTTAATTTACTACAGAATGCACTTTTTAAATATATGCTTTAAGTGGCCTTTTATTTCATTAATATTATGTTTTAAAAAATTTAAGATTCAAAGTACACAAGTGCACATTCAGTACAATTAAACACATTTCGTTTTCCCATAGGACATCATGTCATGAGTAAATGTTAATGTATTTGCTATTTGCAAGTATGACATTTGGTCTAAAGTCCATTATAAATTAAACTGCAAATAGCTGCTGTGTTTCACGGACTACAACTTTGCGGTTCACACTAGCGTAGCTGTCAGCTCTGATTGACTGGATGATTTGTTGCCAGTGTGCATGTGTCAGGCCTCCAGAGCTCCGGTAATGATCAGGTCTACTGGACAGTGTGAGAACGCAGCTGTGGCCATGATATTAACCTCAACCAGCTGAGCTCTCAACGCACAGATGATATAACGCCTGGCCAGCTGCAGAGATTCAAACATACACACTAAAAACACTCACACTTCACTGCGCACACACACAACAACATCCATCAGGTTCCGTAACTGTCGGGAAGATGCTGGATGGAAAGTGGGAACCAGGATGAATACTGTCCATTCAGACCACAGGCATGTCTGGTATTCCTAAAATGCCTCCTAAAATACAGGTGCTGTCGGGAGTGGATGGGAGAAAAGAAGATAAGCAAACAGAGCGAGAGAAATGAAGGGATGGAGAGAAGGTTTGCAGGAGAAGGAAAGATGGAATGGTGATGAAAGTAAAGGAGGGAAAGGAAAAAAAGTTAGGGTATACAATAAAGATGGAAAAATAAAAAAATAAGGTCTTGTTTTTCTTTTTCAAAAAAAAAAAAAAAAAAAGGTCAGGGAACGGATGTTCATAACCTCTAGAAACCTCCTGGTCAAACTAAGTAATACATGAGCAGTTTTCTTTCTTTTTTAAAACCCTGGTTTTTTGTGTGTGTGTGTGTGTGTGTGTGTGTGTTTTTTTCTAGTAACGAGCATTAAATAAATATCAAAATTAAACAGATAACATTAATTAACAAATACAAACTGGCTAAATGGGTCTAATTAGATAAGCAGTTTTTTTATTTATTTTTTTATTAATATCAGCAGATGCATTTGTATTCAGTAAGATGTATTTGAAGACTTTTTATTTTATGATGCTACAAAAGATTTCTATTTCAAAGAAATACTATTCATTTGAACTTTCTATTCTTTAAAGAATCCTGAAAAAAGGTTCACGGTTTCCACGGAAATATTAAGCAGCACTTAAATAAGCATATAAAACGATTTTTGAAGAATCATGTGACACTGAAGACTGCTGAAAATTCAGCTTTGCCATCACAGGAATAAATTACATTTTAAAATATAATGAACAGAAAACAGTTCTTTTAAATCACAATAATATTTCACAATATTACTGTTTTTACTTTTAGATCAAATAAATAAATGAAAACATTTTAAAAAATCTGACCAACTTTTAACTGGTATAGTGTGTCTATCACAATAATAAACATTGAATTTTTGCCTCTTAATCCTTTAAAAATGTAATGGAACCTCAGCTTTACTCTGTAAGTGGAAAGTGGCATGAGCTCACTGGGTTTATACCTCTATATTGTTCTAGACTGCTGAGTTATAATGAAGAAAGGGAAAAAATGACAGTTAAACAGCATGTGAGGTCTACTGCATCTGGAGAACAGGTGGAAACACACACATATTGCCGTAAAGACACATTTACTGTATGAATATGAGATTGGTCCACCTAATAACCTGGTCTATATACAGTTTCTTATCAACTTCTCACAGCATACAATCAAGTGATTTTAAGACATTTCGGAAAGGAATTTCTGAATTCCAAAGTCACTGGATTTAAGGAATTCTCTTTAATGAACGTTAACTGGTTATGGATTTTTGAAAATTACCTTTCACGCAGTGTGTAACACAGCTCTAAGTGAATGAAAACATCCTGCAAAGTTTTAAATCTGAAAGTGCACCAAAAGAAATAGTCGACTCCGAATCTTTGAAACGAATCATTTTTAAAACGAATCCCAAGCCGTTTCATGTTGACGTCAACATGAAACATTAGCATACTGCCCGCCCACTTGTTGGTCTTTTCGCGTTGGTCTGAATGAAAATGCTAAATCATTCTTTGCCACTAGGTGCTGCTTTTGAAGCGGTAAAAATAGCGTAGTTTCCCTAGTAACGCTGTACACAAAGCAGCACTGCGCTCACAAACGCTGCTTTATCTCAGACAGTACTGGCATGATGAAATGCAAATGAGACCAATCGGACCAATCACAGCAGATTAGCCTCACGCAAAGGAGGGGTTTGGAAAAATGAATCGTTGAACGAATTGTATGGGAGTCTTTAGCAAGTAAGGTAAAAATAAATGCATATTACAAAACTATAGATGTGTTTTTTGACCTTGCATGCATGTCAACCTGTTGTTGGGGACTCCCAAAACCAAAATATGAACCTTTCATTACCCATAATAAGGGCACTTTAAGTGATTTTACCGAGCGTTAGACTAACCACGGATCACTCTTTTAAATTTGCAATTAATTTGCAAAACATCATAAACGTCATGTGAGGCACCATAAAGTTCTTGCCTGGCTGTACGTTTTAACGATCTTTAGAAAGTCATGTAATACTGTCTTTCAGTAACTTAAAACCTCATTCCTCGTTTTCCCATTTCTCCACAGTATGAACCATTGTGTCGGTGCACACCTGGGGCTCATGAGGGATCTTATTTGACAGTCCTCTGGGGAGCTCAGGTAACCCATTGGGTCATGAAGTGCACACCTGGTTATTCAGACCACCGATTTACAGCACATAACACACCTGAGCTCTCACATACAGTAAATCTGTTCAAATCTGAGAACTGATCCAGCGACTTAAAACAGACAGTTGCCAAATCTGTACATATTATAAATCACATCAGTCAAAAGCTCAGATGTGAGGTCAAAGACAAAAAGAGTGTCCACTTTAAAGAGAATTTTCAAGAAACTTAATTTAGGAAATTTCAGGTAAAACACCAAGTTCTTCAGAATGAACTGTTTGGATTCATGTTGATAATCTTTATTCCTTATTTGGAAAAGCTTTAATGTCATGTCGATCATCAAGTAAAAAGTAACACCATATTTGCCTTATCCCTCAAATATGTGTGAGTGTACAAATGTTAATCATTCATTTTAAAATGCTTCTTTTTATACATTTTCCAAAACAAAATGTATGTTTTACAAATATCATGAAATATTAATGAATAAATATAATTACATCACACTATATAAGTCACAAAGGATGACAATTTACATGCATTGTCAAATTACATACACATGATATGGCAGACATATAAGCAGTGAAGCATTTTTGCAGAAATAACATTTTCTAAAAAATCATCATGCAACATTTTAATGAGAAAAAAAAGTCACTTGGTGCAACAACACAGCTTGACATCATGCAGTTAATCAGCACCTTCAAAAAAAGACAAATCTGAGCCATGAGCCGCTCTCATTTTGAGCAGCGTTCCTCCGTCTGTGCTTCTGGAGGCCGGCCAAACCAGCTCCCTCTGGAAGGATAACCAGGCTCAAATTTACTGCTTACTTCTAAAAACTGAGCAGACTTTGGTGGAGTCTTTCGTGGACTTTTCTCTGTGCTATTCCAAACAAGCAGTCACACAGTCAGTCTCAAGACAAACTTACATGAATCTTGCAGACTGTAAACTGTTTTCCGCATTCCAACATTTCTAAAAGGGGAAAGTATTATCTCCTAAAAAAAGAGGAAACTTTGGGGTAGAAGATCTAGGAACATAACAGGAAAAAACAAAAGAAGTTTTCTGTGGAGAGCAAACAAAAATAGGGGATAGATCGTTAGTTTTATTCTAGTCCCAAGTGTACACTTGATTGCCTGCAGGTTTTTATGATTTTTATTTATTTATTTTTTTACAACTAATGACTCCTGTAAGAAACATTGCTGGTTCTTTAAGTAATATGCAATGGGAATCTTAAAAGAATATCAGAAACTTAAAAATATGGAGGACAAACGTGAAAATTTACATAAAAGCCAACCTCAAAATATAAACCAAATCAAATGCATGGACCATCAAAGAAGCTTGTTTCGAAAAAAATATGCCTTAAATTCCAAACAAGCTTTGCTTTGGTAGATAAAAGTTAAGTGAGGAGGGAAAGAGAGAGGGTGAGGATGTGAGAGATAGGTAGAGGGGGAAAAAAATAAAATCAGATCAAGCACTGTGATATGATATGTCAGCTTAAACTCTGATCGGCCACATGAAAGCCTCACTATCTCGGGTATCTTTACGTGGTCATGCCCTCCGTCTGCAGGGTGCTATCAGTTAAATAAAGTTCACCAAAACAAATCTGAAGGCAAAAAAGGGATTGCAAAACATCACAGAACCCAGAGGTCTATGGCCAACCAGTTTTAGACTTACTCTGTGGTTCTACCATATGTTAAATATTTCCTGAAGTTCCTTCAAAGGTTGAAATTATGTGTGATCAGATTCTCACGATGTGGATTTGACGTTAAAATGCATCCAGATGAATGATGCTCGAAAAAGAAAAGGCCTAAAACACAAAGCCAAAATTGACCATATTTACTTTCGTAAAGTATACATTCATATAATCTTTTATCAAAACGTAAAAACTTGCTTCTCCTCTAAAACAAATTTTCTTGACTGCTGACATCACCTAGGCTGCAGACTGTTAGCTATTCCGGCATTCCTTTCTGGTATGGAATGTAAATTTTTCAGAATCAAATCTACAATCCCTTCATTTTTTATTGAATAAGCGGTTCTACTTGGAAAAACATAACATAACATGTCATAACATAAGTGAAATGGGGTGCAAATCTTTCATATATTTTCACAGTGAAGCTCATTAAGGATGTTGCTGGCAATCCGAAGGAGACATAATTTAATGAATCCTCTGTGCAGATGAGAGATTTTCAAATATAGCTTGAAATATATAATAATATGCATATGAACAGTCCTTAACAGCTGTTATACATTGATGATGCATATTTTGCTATGCAGTGTGAGCATGATCATTAAGCTTTAAAAAAAAAATAATAATAATTGTGTTATAGACTAGTGTGGTCCAACTTTCAAAAAACATAAGAGTAAAAAACTAATATTTATGAGCTAATAATTTAGGATAAATATATTCTGAGAATTTGAGCATATCATTTATAGAGATTACTTATTACATATACTGTAATTATAAAAGCTACTAATTAATAAATGCCATATATATATATATATATATATATATATATAAAAAAACATACATATTAGTGCTGTCAAACGATTAATCATGAATAATCGCATCCAAAATAAAAGTTTTTGTTTACATAATATGTGTATACTGTGTATATTTATTATGTATATATAAATACAATCACATGCATGTATAAATTTAAGAGAAAATTTGTTTATATATTAAATATATTTATATATAATATAAAAATATGAATATATAAAGTATAAACGTAAATATTTTCAAAATATATACTGTATGTGTGTGTATTAATATATACATAATATACACAGTACATATACATATATAATGTAAACAAAAACTTTTATTTTGGATGCGATTAATCGCGATTAATTTGACAGCGCATATAAAATTTTCATGAATTAGAAACCATGTGCACAAGCATATTTTTATGAACTTGAAACTTTCTGCACTAACTTTTTAAAAGATTTTTCCATTTATTTGACATTAGCTGGGTTTCCATCCAAAGTTGTGAATTTACCTTATGCGCTAAATTGTAATATCGCACAAAACATTTGCAAACAAGCACCTTTTCCCTCCAATGAGTCAAAGAGAACAAAATCATCACTTCCTGATAAACTGGCACTATACATCACTAAGAAAAGTAGGAGAAGCTACTGAATATAATAATTTTCATATATTTAATAAATTACTTGCACCTCAGAACGAGCAGACGAAACGCAATGAATGTGGTTATTGCTTTGCGGAGTTTGGGAACTCAGTCGTTTAACAGTTCAGGGAGGTAATATACAGAAATACTTTGATGTTTACATTTCCGAATGACCATAACAACATTTTAGATGCTGTCGAATGAGATCGGTCCCCTTGTTAGTCAGGATTTACCGTCCCATAGCGCAAAGTCACATGACTTTTTTGATGCGCTTGGAGGAATTTATTCGCAAAATGCATTTCCATCTCCCATTTTTCGCATTAACCCCATTTCGCACAAGTCAAAAACCACCTCAACCGAGCGTAAAAACTTTTTTGCGAATTAAGGCATTTTTATTCGAAATTCAGCATTTCCATCACTCGATTCTGATGCGATACTTCAAAATGCGCATAAAAGCAGGATGATGGAAACCCAGCTATTGACACGCTATAATTACACATACGTTTTGATTGCATAATTGAATTTAGCCCAAAAAGTACACAGAGGGATTCATGAGCAAATAGCTAAATGCCCCATAACCCAGCTGTTCTCACACTTCCTCTGTTTACAGCTTTCACTGCTAGTATTCCACAACACAAGCTACTCCCACGGAGAGAGCACAGGAACATCTGCATCTTGTACATAAAACATCTGGCATGGATGTTTCTACATTCTGGACAAAAGAAGCACATCCATCTATGGGATTTACGCAGGACTGGGGACTCTCACGTCGATGCATTCCTCCAAATTACTGCAGACAGCGGCCTAATCTGTCTGGGGTATGCAGGCTCTGCTATGTCAACACACTGGCATGCCATGGAGAGAAACACCTATGGAACCATTAATCACCTCAGGCCAATATCCTCCCTGTTTTTATCAGATGATCTCTGACAAATACAGGCACAAAAAACATTCACCTTCATCATTCAGACTGACAGACGTTCCATTGCCTCATTATAGCAGGCACAAGCATAATTCATAAAACCATATGGCCTTAAAGAACAAATACTTGTACACCTACACAGCACTGATTGACAACGCTCCAGATTTAGAACTGCGAGTAGAACCCACATAAATCTGTGGACAGACATGTACAGGGAGCAAATTTACCCAGTGTTACATTTCTATTTCACAAAAAAAAAAAAAGTCTGTACACAGTAAATACAGATGTGTTTCCAAAAGCACACCCACAACAGATGAGAATACCACATGCCTCTGGCAGACACACTGCTCTTTACAGATGCTAAATTGGTCTTCAGTAAGGATAAACAGCTAGCACTTGGACTGTTGGCGCATTTCTATAAAGCTCTTTTGGCTTGTGCATTAATGTATCACTATACTGTGACTGAATAATGTTTCATAAAATGCAGTTATCAATTATTACAGCTTTTACTCTTGTAATCTCATTGCAGATATTCATATATTAACCATATAATTGAACTTTAAAGTGAAGTAAATTGACTATAATTAAAATAAGCAAAGAGGCCAGAATACTGGTGTAAACTCTGAATGGAGTTTATTAAGGGTTCTATAGTAGTTTGCACTGTGGGGTTTTACTGTTACGTGTTATTCACACTTCCACACCACTGAGCCCAAAGTCTCCCCACTCGCTATCTCTCTCTGTTTTTTTCACTTGTCCCTCCCCCGGCTATGTATTCTTTTCACTGTAATGACTGCCTGTTGCAGGATTCACCACTAAAAATGAATAAACAGAGACAGAGAGACAGAAAGAGAGAGACAGACAGACAGACAGACAGAAAGAGAGAGAGAGAGAGAGAGAGACTGACAGACAGAGATAAACGGATAGATAGATAGATAGATAGATAGATAGATAGATAGATAGATAGATAGATAGATAGATAGATAGATAGATAGATAGATAGACAGATAGATAGACAGACAGATAGATAGATAGTAATGTAATGTAATCCAATTAAAAATTCACAGGCTCCTACCTCACAAAAACTTTCCCTCAAAAATATTCAATTTACTAAGCTAATTGAAGGGATCAGAAATTCAGATCAAATTTGCATTAGATTCCATTCTGTTACAGTTTCCACACACACACACACACACACACACACACACACACACAAAGATTGTAAATGCTGTCAGCACACAAATATTGTTCACACACTCGCTCTGCTAGAAGTGCACACAGGTGTTCTGAGTGGGAGTCTGTTTACGTCCATGAATGAGGCGTCAGCACAGTCATCATACGTCTGTCATAACACGTTGTCTTGGCAATGGATACAGTTACTGTTTGGTTACATCATGTTACGATGACATTATTTTGTGGAACAGCACAACAAGAAAGGGCAATCACATAATCTGTTATCAACACTTAGTCACACCGGTGCTGTTTGCCCTAGAGGCAGCTGAATTTTTTTTTACTTTTGTTTATTTCTTTATTTCTTAAAATGTTAACTGGTGTAATTGAGTAGTTATGCTGTTACATTTTGGCTGTTTCCAAGTCAGACCAGATTTGTGGCTTTGAGGACTTATGAGAATGCTCACTGTTGAGGAACTGAACCCTGAAAAACGTTCAAAATGGAATGAAATGAAAAGAAACATGGAATGAAAGCCAGTGAGGAGCCACTTACTATCGTTTTCATATTAATTTCATTATCTCTAAAATGACCTATTAACCTTTTAACTTCTCATTTCAATTACAAAATATTGAAGCACAGCATCAATAGACAGAATCCAGAAATAAATGTCACCTTCAGAAACAGATTGGATAATGCTTAAATATTGATGAGCATCACCATGAATGAGTAGCACTGATAAAACTGAATGTGGTGCAAACTAAAGAGTTTGTAAAACCATCGCTAAGGTTAAAAAATGAAAGCGAGAGGATGGACTTATTTCAGAATGTACTGAAAACATGAGGGCAGTTGCTTCACTCACACAACAAATCAATAAACAAGGTACCAGCCAGACCAACACAAAGGCTTTTAACAACTTCCAAATGTCTTCCTGTAAAATTACACTGCGGTGGCTTGATTTTATTGCTTCTTTGTGATGGGCTTCATCACAGTTGAGAGCTAAAGGTAATTAACACATACAGATCTGTGTCCTGAGGCAACCTGCAAATTGCTTGACAACACTTTGAAAGCAGTGTTGCAATTGGGAATCGATGTACTGCGTTGCTCTACAGCCTAGATCGCACAAATAATAGTGAGTCCTGCAGATAAGAACAAACTCTGATAAGGAGGAACTGAAATTCTCAATAATAAAAAAAAGCTAACACGGTGCTCTGAAACTGTTTACTCACGTCTTTATCTGAATTTCATTTGTGACACTACAGTGGTTTTCGATTTCAGAAGTGGAAGAAGTCAACTCATCTGAATTTTTAGAGCATAAAACTGGCTGAGAAACATTGAGGTTCTCTCAGAAGGAGATCAGGTTTCAACTAAAATTTGTCTCTGGGGGACACATGGATATGAGCTCCGGAAGACCAATACATTTATAAAGTGACATGAAATTTCAAGTGAATCTTCTGAGATGGAAATGCAATTGTTATCAAAGTTTAGTGTACTGTAACTTTCTCAGGAGTCTCTTCAAAACACTTTCCAGACGTTGGGACATCCCATCCCTGTAAAATGATGAGCATCATCACTCTAATATCATACACATCATGTTATGATCATGATGGGTTTTACAAATCTTGCCAGGACCAAGTTCTAACTCTTGCTGTACTAAAAGATGCATATTAAGAGTGATTTAAATTAATTAAATACTGATAATATACATTATGCATCTAATATGTCCATCATAACATGTTTATGATATGCCACGTATAGGAAGAATGTAGCCTATACACAATCAACAAAAGTAACAACAAGAACTCTGCTTAAACTCACCTTGTCGCTGGACAAGCATACAGCTGCTGAAAGTGTCAGGAATATCCAAATGTTCCTCATTATTCCTCTTAGGAAGTCTTTTGCAAAGAAACCGTAGGATGGCACTCGTCTGCGCTCCTGAAACCAGCCGCTCTCTTCGCGCTTTTACAGCTTCAGCTGAAACACACACGCAAGATCCTTTTGAAGAGATATTTGGCTCCACCTGATCAAACTTCTCTTTTGTGTTTCCAAAAGGGAACTGCTGAGAGAGTGTTGATGCGATGTTAAAGTCTCGGGTCCATGTGAGGCAGACCGGCTTTGCTCAGACAGAGGATGAGAGAGATAAATAAGAAATAAAAAAATACAGAGAGAGAGAGAGAGAGAGAAAAAAACAAATATATAAATAAAATCATCTCGTCACTGTTGACGAATACTTGGACCAGTAAGAGGTTTTGTCTCAAAACCTAGTAAACTGTCAACATGAACATCATTCTGTCGGAATTTCCGGTCAAAATGTTGTCTATGTGTGAATTACTTGGCTTCGAGACAGACTTCTGCCAAATGAAGAACGTCAGTGTTGTTAAATTAGCTGTTTGGAGCGTGGTAGCTGGTCCAAGTTAGTAGACGGAGCTGTTTTTTTCTGGTCCAGGGAAAAAAAAATTCAAAACACCATTTCAAACTGATATGATAAGCTGGTTACTACTTTGTTGTTGGTCTAGGAGAGTCTACCACTTTAGACAAGTGGTTCTCAACGTTTTTGTCCGACTCCGAAACAACATTCGAAGGACTTTTTGTCCTCTAAGCTTATCTATCTATCTACTTCTGTTGTAATAAATATTAAAAAAGAAAAAGAAATGTCATTTGAATGTGTTTATTTAGAATTTAAATGAACACAAGTTAAATAATTTTCACATTCACCAACTATAAACTATCTAGCACTACTTTACATTGACTATATAAATCGAATTCCCAATTGCAAACCCATTCAGGCAGAGCTAAAAGTTTAATAAAATGTACAGTTTATCATAGTTGCTATTGTTTTTATTTATTTTGTAGCAACTGTTGCTATAATAACCTATCATCCACCACTGCCCAACAACAGAAAAACAAAATGAAAGATTTTGAAATCTTTTTGTATTGTTTGAATGTTATCCCATATTTGTCATGTCCCTACGGTAGTAACACTAACAGTCCTGTAATTTTAGCTCAAAATATAGTTGATCAGTCATTGTCATTTCTACACTTTAAAACACGTTTAATTTTTGTATTTTTTTCCCCTGTAGATTTTGTTATTTTTGGAACGCGAAAAGATTTTTCATTAGTAATAGGATGTTCGTAATGTTGTCTTCTGGGATATACAACCTATCTGTGTGAGTATTTTGGGGAATAAAAATACTGAGTGGAATGAACTGTTGTAGTGGGGTTTTATCTCCCCCTGCTGTTCTGTCCTGATAAAAGCTAAGTACAAACACACTTTACATAATGCATTATACACTTCATTTAAAGAGCACTTTTCATGCAAATAGAGGTTCAACGTATTTTAATAAGAACTCAAAGTTTGAATAATGTATACACAAGTGCATTAGTACTCAAAAAAGATCAAATTTTTTATTCTATATGCCTAAAATAAAGAGCCCACAACAAATGAATGTTTTATCAAAGGTATGTATTCATAAACATGTTTTTAAGTGTAAGCAGGGAAATTGAGTTAGTGGTAATATAGATAATTTGGTCTTTACACTCAAAACGTATCTGATGTATTTCATTATGTCAATGATATTTACAACAATAAATACAGAGATTATTCCAAAACCTCAAGACAAATATCTCATAGCAAAATAAAAACTGTGTCTACATGATACACCTGAATACATAAATGTCAATTTTAAATTAGACTGAGGTGAGTGGGACATGATACTGAAAAATACAGTATGCATAAAAGATATGGAGAAGGAGGGAAAAAATATTTAAAAAGCAGCAGTCACTCTCCTGTCATCTAACTCCAGGTTTAATGTCTGTTGCTTTTAAGGTGCCAATTTGGTTTTTCCTCCAAACAGGGGGAATCTGTGAAAAGACAAAAAAAAAAGAAGTTACAATCATCATTATAATGGTACACATGGAGGAGTATTATGAGTGTTACGTACAGGAGGTGGAGAGCTGGGTTCTAAATGCCGTCCCAGAAAAGAGAGAAGTCTTCTCCAGATGAGTCCACTGCCCAGGAACATGAACCCTGTCACTAACCAGAACACACGCGGGTCCTACACACACACAAATCAATGAGGGTCAATAAACAACATGTACTCAAACAGACTGATAACACTGTACACAATGCTGGCTATAACAACTGAAGTAAACTGGTACACGGTAATAAAACAGTAAACTGTAGTAAAATGGTACCAACCTCTTCAAAAGAAGATTCTAAATTCATTCCAAAAGCCACACCCATCAGACCAAATAAAGAGAGCGAGAAGGTTCCCATGGTGAGCTGGAGGTTCAGTCGCATCATGACATTACGGTGGCTAAAGACAATTTAAAGCAACACAGCACTTGTGAACAGAGTGAAATTTTAACTTAATTAGTTTTCAATTATAGTTATCATTATATTTCCCCAGTTAATCACAGTACATTAAAGGGATGGGTCACCCCAAAACGAAAATTCTCATTAATTACTCTTCCTCATGTCTTTCCAAACCTGTAAGACCTCCGTTCATCTTCTGAAGACAAATAAAGGTATTTTTGATGAAATCTGAGAGATCTGTGACCCTGCATAGACAGCAATGCAACTGAAATGTTCCTAGACCCCGAAACATAGTAAGAACATCAGTAAAACAGCCCATGTGACATCAGGGTCACAGAGCTCTCAGATTTCATCAAAAACATCTTAGGCCCCATTTACACTAGTGTGTTTTTGTTATAAAACGGTGTTTTAAAATGAAAACGATCCTAGCGTACACCGGCGTTTTCACTGAGATTCAGAAACGATCTGTCTACACTACACAACCGAAACACATGTCACATGACCACTGATGCAGGTACAACCATAGATATGTATAGGTAGATTCCCTAATCCCTATTCCCTTTAAAAACTAAACCGCTGTTGTGTAAACGGTTATTTTTTACATGGTTACTTGAAAACGCCATCATTTTCAAAAGTCTCTGTTTTGGTCTGTTTACACTGAAACTCAACCCCGGAGTTTTCAAACTAAAACAGGGTCTGCAGCTTTTTCAAAAGTCTCCGTTTTCGAAGGTTTTGAAAATGCCAGAGTAGTGTAAACGACTGGCATAACCTTAGCGAAGGTCATGCGTTTAAAAACTAAACCGCTGTTGTGTAAACGGGCCTTAATTTGTCTTCTGAAGATGAATGAAGGTCTTATGGGTTTGGAACGACATGAGGGTGAGTAATTCATGACAATTGACTTTTTTGGGTGAACTATCCCTTAAAGATAATTATTTTGCAGCATTACAAGTTTTCTGAAATGTCGTGTTTAAATATGCAAACATTAAATTAAGTATGCACAAATAAAAATGTCCCAATTTTCATAAATTTCCAGAACAAAAATCTGAACACTGGATGAAACCTTGAAAAATTAGTTTTTCCATTTTGTTGACATTTAAAGGTGCACTAATAACAGCAAAATAACCAGCCAATCAGCAGTAAGGGGGAGTGTCTTGTAATGAAAGCGAGAAGAGAGTGCTCAATATGAGTGTACAGGACAGATATTAGCAGATTGACTATAGATAGAGAGAAAAAAAAAAAAAAAAAACAGGAAAATATCAGAGGAACAAAACATTAAAAAGAAGGGTTACGATCAGGCAAGAGGTATGACCCACGTAAATATCGGAGCAGTTTCCAGCAGTGGAGAGAACTCAAGGAGCAGGAAGGGCTTGAATCGGACGCTGAGGTTGCGTTGTTTCATTTTGATAGGCGAGTAAGGTTTATTTTGCATTATTTCACACAACTTATTTGTGTTGGTTTTTTTTTAATATGCTTGTATCATCTTCGCTTGTTTCCACGATCATCGTTATGCCACGTACGTGTGGGGCGGAGATATCAAAATAGGGCCGAGGTCCTTTTGGGGTATTGGCGTGTTTGTTTTGGTGCTTAATTCAAATGTCAACATTGGCAAAAATCGCTTAGTGCACCTTTAATGTTAATGGTTTTCACAGACAAGATTCAGGATATCTCTTTTAAATCACTTTAAATGAGAAACTGTTGTCACCAGATGAACAAACCTCTATACAACCTTCAGAATATAGATAGGAATAAATTTGTAAAGTCTGAGGTAAGTAAGTGCTACAAAAGTGGAGATTTCTGGCCCAGTGCGGGATAAAAACAAATTTTAATAAAATGGCCTTTAAAGATATGAATCGTAACTGAAATCAAGACACAAATAGATAAAGTGTAATAAATAACACTTAAATGTGCATTTTTTTATGTCTAAAAGAAGACAAGTTATGCAAGCAAAATTGCCTGAAATCTCAAAACTGACCAGCGCATGAAAAAACAACATTTTTGCCCGAAATGCTTTAAAAACAGACTGTAAATAACAGATGAAATTAAAAGTGACACCCATAACTTCTTAATTGTAAAACTTTTTACTTTTTTATGAAAAACAAAAGACAACTTTTCATTTCTGGGTGAACTGTTCCCTTGAGGCGTATGATCTGCATATAAATCTGTTCTTTCAGTTAAATAAAAAAAAATAATTACGTAATTTCAATCATGATTCAGTTGCCTTAGTGCAGTTAAAAGCATTATGTCTGCTGCCGGTACAGTACCTGTCCAGGTTAATGAAGATGACACTTTCAGAATCATCGATGAGGTCTTTCAGCTCTCGGGCTTTGTTTCCCAGCTCCTCTGCTTGCATGAAGTAATTCTCAAGCAGTAACTCCATCTCTTCAGCGTGATCTATACCCAGACTGCTCTCCTCACTGGCCCCATGTGAACATAAACGCATACAGACACACCAACAGAGATAAAAGATCCACACAGCAATGATCAGATATTTACACTGACATCAAGAATATTTGTGCATATATATATAAAAATGTGTTGCATTTTGAAACTTAATGGCTGTGAAGTTGGATTCTGTGATGTGACACCTACAACACTTGTGGGTCACTCCATTTGGTGAGACAGAGTTCATCTATCAGTTCATCCTCATCCAGGATCTTCAGCAGACTGTCTTTAAACACTTTAATGTCTGTCTCCAGCTCTGAAAGGCTGCAGGAAGAGAGAATGTTTTTACTCTCAAAAAAAAAAATTATCGATCAAAGCTCTGCATTTTCTGCCAGAATCATATTTTACCAGTCAGACTTATCTAGATCTGTCAGATAAAGACCTGCACAACATATTTCATATTTGTTTTGTGAGTGATTACCTCTGTTTATTGGTATCACACAACAAATAAAAATGAACTAAATTACTTTTTGTGGTGAAAAGCAATTATAAACCCACTGGATGGTATACCATTTGAATATAATGTTTTTTACATTTCAATATTATCAATACAATAGTAATTTCTAATTTTGTTTAATACTACTATGTAATAATAACAATTAAAAAAAAATTATGATTTTTTTTTTTTTTATATGATATAGTCATATTGAATGGGTCAAAAATAGCTGGAATGTGGCCTCTGACTCAAATGGAAAATGGTTACTTAAAGGGGTTTCAGTTGGTGTGTGTATATATATTACTTTCTATGCAGATGTATTCCCCTACAAAAAAACTCAAATCAGTCTAATATAATTAATCCTACTCAGAATTTTAAATGTATTTCTTCATATTGCAATACTATACCGTACATCACAGAAAAAAATAAAAATAAATAAAAAGCAATTTTTTTTTCAACAATGTGTAGCCCCAGTACAGTAATATCAAAAGATTGGTCAATATCAGGCACTTTTTATTAACACTAGTGATGGACAAAACTACATATTTTCAAAACTGACTAGTCAACTAAGACATGCTCTATAATTAGGTTTTAATAACACAAAATGATCAAAGACAGACTTCACAGCAAAGACAGACTCGTGACTTATGCCCTTTAATGGGAACATTGCTCACAGTAGGCAATTTGTAATTATACAGTACTTGAAATTTATTGTTAACTGCAATTTCTGGCAACTGCAATTAGGCTATTCTCCTTCAAAGCACAACCAAAAAAAAAAAAAAATAAATTTGATAAACACACTACTAAAAAAAACTTATCAGATGTTAGACGGCCGAGTCAACCATTCATAAGAAAAACAAAACAAAATCATTTAATAACTCTGGATAAGCTTCATACAGCAATTACCCTACAGTGATCCTTCATTAAGATTAGCTAATAAGAAAGTTAGGTTCTTAATGGTGCAGTTAAATGCCTCTTGCATTTGGGAACATAATGTTCTAAAAACAACAATATGGCTGGGGAAAGACTATTACTCCAGTTTTTTAATGAAGCTAATGAACTCACCTCTTGCTATTAAGCAGGAGCATATGGAGTTTGCTGCGGTCAGCAGAGAGGAGCTTTGGGTCGACCAACGATTCCAAACAATCCAGAACCTGAGGCTGAACTTCACTGAGCCGCATCTGCAGCACATTCACCTGTGCCAGAACATATGCTTACCCATATGCAACAACACATGCTTGCACATAAAAACATGGAAAAATAATGACATAGACGCAGAGAGACAAAAACATGGACAAAAATCAGACTGTGGTATGAATTAACAATTCCACACTACCCACTATGATCCCCAAATGTCAATAACTTAAAAAGTAATAAATACGTTTATGATGCACTTAAGGCTGCTTTAATTTTGAAAACAGTAATGTGGTGAAATATTATTTTATTCCTTCCTTTATTTATATATATATTTTTAAAATGCAATTTATTCCGGTGATGCCAAAATATAATTTTCAGCGGCCAATACTCCAATCTTTAGTGTCACATGATCCTTCAGAAATCATTCTAATATGCTGATTTGGTGCTCAAGTAACATTTCTTATTTTTACCAATATTAAAAACCGTTATGTTGCTTAATATTTTTGTGAAAACGGTGACATTCTATTAATGTGGTTTCAAATAAATGAACTTTCTTTCATCAAAGAAACATTGTAAGTGTCTTTACTGTCACTTTTGATCAATTTAATGCATCATTGCTTAAAAAAGTAATCATTTCTTTAGGGGAAAAAAAACAATTAACTGACACTTTGTATCAGTAGTGTATATGTTATTTTATTCATAATTATAAGTGTAATTTATAGTTCTCCCAAATGATTAATCGCATCCAAAATAAAAGTTTTTGTTTACATAATGTGTCTGTACTGTGTATATTTATTCTTTATATATAAATACACAAACATACAATACATATTTTGAAAATATTTACATATATATTTATATTCATATAATTTATTTTATATATAAATATATTTAATATACAAACATAAAAAAAAATTCTGAAATATATACATGCATGTGTGTGTGTTTATATATAAATAATTAATAAATATGCAAAGATCACACACATATATGTAAACAAACACCTTTATTTTGGATGTGATTAATCATCTGACAGCACTAGTAATTTATTAACAATCATTATGCATTCTATAATTGTTCTATGCTCACCCTGTGTTGCAGAATGGCTTCCAGAGCTCTGAACTCAAAGGGCAACGAGTAAGTAGCCAAATTTCCATCTCCTGCCAGCTGTGGCCCAAGTTCTAACACCAGCCATTTCTCCAGACCGAGACCACGGAAATCCAGCACCAGTAAACACTGTGGCGTCACCACAGCCTTGAGGGATCACGAAAAAATGTATTAATCAAATAAATCAATAAATTATCTCACAAAACCTTTAATAGGAAAATGTATTCAACTTCCAAATGCAAAGGAGTATTAAGTACAACACAAAGATGAACTATGTTTATGAAACAATCTATAACGTGTCCATACCTCCATTCGTATGATGATGGCATTGTTTCTAGCTGTAACACTTGTTAGGTGCTGGAATCTCAGATCTCTCGCCTGCAAACCAAGCTCCTGATACAACTCAGTCTTCTTCTTTTCTAAAAAAAACACACCATAAGACCCAGATCCATCAAGAAAAATCCAACAAAGTAAGTTTTCTTCATTAAATACATTGTCTTAATAAACAAAATTAAAAAAAAAAAATTCTTATAGAGTTACCTAAATGTCAAAGCGGATCAAAACAGATGACTGATATATAAAATTAATTTAAAAATACATTATTTACATACTGTACTTGAAGACTGAACAAACTTAAACAGTTTTGTTTTTCCTCAAACTACCTACATTTTTCCCAAAAGCATATTCAAAATGTATAATTGGCAAAGTAGAGGAATTACATAGTAAAGAATTTCTTAATAAAATTTAATAACAATTACTTTTTTTAAGAATAATACCTCCTCTTTTTTATAATAAGCATTAAGGGCTTTTTAAGCAACATTTCTGGTAGGAGTGTTGGTATATTTTGCAGTTTTTTTGTTAGTGAATATAGTATTTTCCATGCAGAATATAAAAGATCACAACTCCATAATCTTCTTTCTGTGTGTGTTAGACGACCACATCTTTTCAAGTTAGCTTAAAAATAAGCATAATTTCTTGAATCAAATTAAAAGGAGCTAAAATCGCACCTAAACACTTAACATACAGCAGGATATGAAAATCATTCAACTCACCAAATGAGGTCACATTCCCATCAGGCTCAAATCTCATCTGTTGAATGAGAGCGTGATTTAGTAAAGGTGAGTCAGTGACTTTATTGTAGACACAAACTGTGTATTTTGTAAACAAAAAGTTGTACAAGATGTAAGCGTTTGTCTTACCACAACAAACACTGGAGCCACACTAGACAGGGCTGCTTGTGATGCATCTGTGCCTCTTTGGCGACAGGAGAGGTCTGGAAACAGAAACAGATGTGTTATTTATGTAGTTTGAGCAGCCGAGATACAAACTAACCCAGTGCAGCACCTACAGTGTCCCTGAGCTCTCAGCAGCTCTGTGCTGTGATGTGATCGTCCACATGTTGAAGTAAGAGGGCGTCTGAAAGGTGATCTTGAGCTCTTCACACTTCTCCAAGTCCAGCATTTCATCGACACTTTCCTGAGACTCTCTCGACAGACAAACCTCAAACACGGCTCCATACTTGAAAACACTTGAGTTAAAAGTCCATGTTACCTCCAGGACACCTCGGTGAGGTTACTGCGCTTACTCAACCTGCATAAACACTCGCTGTCAAAACGACACACTTGTTTTGGTCTTGCACCCGTTTATGTTCCTATTTAGAAAGTTAAAGCAAAGCACATACCACAGCTCCGAGAGAATGAAACGTCCGGGTTTGATGTCTTTAACGTTAGCTGTCCTGCTAACTCACGCGCGCACGTTTAACTGTTAGCTCGTTATGTCTTCGGGATACGAACACATATGATAAATGCAGTAATAACATACTCCGTCACATAAGTCAGCGTGGTGCTGACTTTAACGACCAGCGGCTGAACGGCATGTTTTCGGAAACGGTTGATGACGTGCAGCACGCAGCCAGCACGCGCTCGCTGTGTCTCCGATGGTTGGCTGTGACGTCACTGAGCTGCTCGACCCTGCACGCTTTATCAAACTGACTTGAAAATAAATAAAAACATTGATACCACTGATCTATATTATAGATCAGATTTTGTATTATAGATCAGTGATTGATACCCTTTTTCAAAATCAACGTCATTCATTCATTCTTCTACTGTTGAAATTCCTCCATACCCGTAACCCTGAAAAATAAATAAATAAATAAATAAATATTTATATGTATTTAATTATGTATTTAACGATTTATTTATAGATTTAAACATTTTACACACAATTTTAATATGGATGAATGAATGAATGCATAAATAAATAAATACATATGTATCCATTTATTTATGTATTTAATTATTTAATGATGTATTTAACGATTTATTTATACATTTCAACATTTATTTAATTATTTATTTTTGAGTAATTTGGCCCTCCCTAAACTTCTGTTGTTAATATGTTGTCATAATTCTTGTATTTTTTTGGTTAAGAAACTCTGACTCATTTAATTTTGTTTGTAATAATGTAAACTATTTTTGAGCAGAATCTTTCATGCTATATTTTGTTAATAGTTATTTATTTAAATGTTTCCTTTATATTATATTATATTATATTATATTATATTATATTATATTATATATATCAAATTAAATTATAAAACAAACTTAATTTGTTTTCTACTAGTATTTATGTGTTACTTGAGAAATCTTTAAAAAGCTGCACGTGCATTTTAATTGACAAATTTTACTTTCAAATCTAATATATATGACCTTTAATATGATCTTTATAAACGTATTCTTTTAAATAAATATTAAACTTAAATTTTAAACTTAATAAATATATAGTTACTTGTGTATTTTGTTTGTGCAATAATTTATATTTGTCAGTTTTGGGAAAGGGAAAAAATCTGTGTCATTTGTAAATAAATAAATAAATACTGAGTGTCATTTTTGACATAACCACTGTAGATCATAGCGATGCTGCTTATGAGCATAAAAAGTCCCAAGCGCAGACTGTCATTGCGGCCTCAGGGTGGCGCTCGTCGCCTACATCCCACTCAAACCTGTCCACAGATACAGTCTTCTGAGGTGCTGGTCGTACATCTGATCGTACGGTTGCATATTCGAGAAATTAGATTAGTAAATTATTATCTCTGCTGCAGTGTTTATGCTCTGAAGGTTTCAGGCGTCCTGTTATCCAGTGAAACATCACCTCGCTGCTGCACTGATGCTTTAACGGCGCCTGGAATAAAGACACGGCATCATCTCTCATCCGCGCGCGCACAATGAATGAATGAACGAGGACAGTGATGCTGTGCTTTGCCAGCTAGTGGTAACGCATAACAGCTTTTGTTCTGTATTTGTACACTTACGTTACAAGAACGAACTTGACGTGGCGTTAAAGATGTTCCCGTCGTGCTATTCCAAACCCAAAAATGGGTCTCAATTCAAGATGTCTTATACTAAAGTGATTTTTGGGGTGTTGGTGGTGTACGTCCTCCATACGTGCTGGGCCATGTACGGCTTCATTCACACCAAACCCTGTGACAGCGCTAAAGGGGACAGCTGCGTTACATCGTACCTCACTGTCAAGCCTCGACTTCAGGTGAGAAGAGCTCGTTTCATTTAACAGACTTTGTCAAATATATCGTCTGTGGCTCGTTGCTTCTTAACGCTACAGTTACTGTATGTCTCAACAGCTCAGTATCTATTCCGCTCTGGACCCCGGTGATGAAACCGGATACAACCTACTGTTCAGAGTGGACAGATTTGACATTAACACCAAGTTTGAAAGGCAAGCTGACATTATGTGAGGCTCTGTGTGAAAAAGAAGTACACTTTAGCATGATTTTATTATAAAAGAATACTCATTACAGAAAAAAAATATAGGATGTACTTTAAAAAAAAAATATGAAAATGAATGAATGTAATTAGCTGAAGTGCTTTTTGACTGACTTCAATTTTGGAATTAAGTACATCATTTTAAGTACATTTCATAATCATTTTGTATGTCTCATTTAAGTATGTTCTAAATGTACTGACAAGCATTTATGTTAACATAAAATATACTTTAATGCCATTTTTATTGAAAGCTTTATGACATGGATTTAAATATGCAGTATTTGCACACTTAGACATTTGTAATGATGTTGCAATTTAGTACATTTTAAATATATTACGTAGGCTATATTTGCATGTGCTTTAGTATTTTGTCAACAGGTCAATAAGTGTACTTCTATCAATTACATCAAAAGATTATTAAAACAATGATCTAAAATGTACTTTAAAATAAAACTTATGACAGTATTGTAAAGTGCACTTTTTTAAAAGTGTACTTAAGTGTGTTGAGAAACATAGCCATACTATCTTTAAGTACACTTCAAATTTAATTTCACAATTATATATTATGTGCAGTTTTATATAAGTATATATATATATATATATATATATATATGTGTGTGTGTGTGTGTGTGTGTGTGTGGTGTGTGTGTGTGTGTGTGTGTACTTTAAGTGCACGTTCAGTACAAAAAAGCACACTTTTTCACAAGATTAGATTTGTTGCATGAGCAAGTTTAAATAATGTAGCATTAAAAAAATAAAGTATTAATGCTATTCTTAAACTGCTGTAGTTGTTCTGCTGTTGGTGAGACCATTCCTACATTGTATAATAATTTAATAACATTCAGAATTTTTAAAGTGTTGCTTAAGGGAAAATATTTACCAAGTGATACCATCACTATTCATCACAGGTTATTTTTAGGGCTATATGACAATTTATTTTACCATTTACATTTCACAGAAAGTGCACTATAGATCAGAAACATATAGTGAAAACTGACAAGCTTGAAAAACATCCTTTAATGTGGTTTTGACCAATTTTATTTTATGCGAATACTGAAAGTGCAGTTTTGTTTTGTTTGGTCATGTTTAATTCATCTAGAATACTGTGTTGTGATTAAAGGAAGGTGAGTGTCGCTGTTCCTGAGATGACCCATAACAATGGGACAGTCCATGCCATAGTGTTTGTGCACAAGAGTGGAGTTTTGCCTTGGAAAGACAGTAGACATGTGCGGCTTGTGGCCCGTCTCACCTCTCAAATGGTCCCTCTTCAGTCTGGCAACCGTGAGGTATTGTGGCCGTTTATTAGTGCCAGTCTATTACCCAATTGAAAAAGAAGTACACTTTAGCGTACTTTAAAAAGAATACTTATTATGGAAATAATGTACTTAAAGAATAGACTTAAATGCAGATTGAAAAGCATTTCTTCAGACACGTAAATATGTTATGTGTGATTAAATGACAAAATACTATAGTTTAAATATATAGTAAATGCAATTAGTTAAACATCAGCTGAACATTAGTTGTTGTTTTTTGACCCACTTAAGTAGAACTAAAGTATATCTTTATATGTATTTCACAATTAAATATGTTGTCTTTAAAACTAAAATATACTTAAATGCAGTGGTGGAAATGGACAAAATTCACCCGGGGGGGGTGGGGGGGGGGCACTTGTGCTACTACTTAAAAAAAAAAATAAATAAATTAGGAATACCTTTTGATCAATGACAGAAATTAACCTTCCTTTTATAAGGTGATATCTGACTCCTTAAAGGGGTCATATGATGTTGCTAAAAAGAACATTATTTTGTGTATTTGGTGTAATAAAATTTGTTTATGCAGTTTAAGGTTCAAAAAACACATTATTTTCCACATATTGTACATTATTGTTTCTACTCTATGCCCCGCCTTTCTGAAACGCGTCTATTTTTTACAAAGCTCATCGTTCTGAAAAGCAAGGTGTGCTCTGATTGGCCAGCTATCCAGTGCGTTGTGATTGGCCGAATGCCTCAAGCCATTGCATTTTCATCCAGTGGGGACATAATTATGGATTATAATGACTTATAGTGTGTTTTTACGCATTGCATTGCATCGCGCCGTGTAAACAAAACCATGTCTGCATTTGTGATCGGAGAAATGACAAACAACAAGCGCTACTCTACACCAGCGGTTCTCAATTCCAGTCCTCGCCCCCCAGCACTGCATATTTTTCATGTCCCTACACGCTCTCAGTTTGTTTACCTGGGTACTAATAGATCTCAGATTCCGCCTTTATGTCAGGGTGTCCCTCAGGGGTCAGTTTTGGCACCTGTTCTATTTAGTATTTACATGCTTCGACTTCGGAACACAATTTAAGATATTTTGGATGAAAACCGGGAGGCCTGTGACTGTCCCATAGACTGCCAAGTAAATTCCCCCACTCCCTGAGCAGGGGAAATCTCTTGAAGTTTACCCCACTTCAGAACATTCATTCACGGATTTGCGCTGCGCAACGTCTTCACACACGGACAAGTGTGACATCATATACCTCTGTAAATAAATACAATTTAAATTCATGTCTCGCTCACTTCAGTGCACTTTAAATGGAACATATACATTTGCTTCGAACTGGAATTATGGCGGAATATCCTGTGATGTCCACTTCGCAGGGCACTTACGTTCGAATAGAACAAACATCTGAAGCGATAAGAGAAACACACAAAATGTGCAGAGTGGGGGGCGCAAGAACTGGAATTGAGAACGGCTACTCTACACTGCTCAGAACTTGAGTTTGTGTCATCAGTGGCAAATCCTTTACATACAGTGGTGTGAAAAAGTGTTGGCCCCCTTCCTGATTTCTTATTTTTTTTTGCATGTTTGTCACACTTTGATGTTTCAGATCATTAAACAAATTTAAATATTATTAAAAGATAACACAAGTGAACACAATATGCAGTTTTTAAATGAAGGTTTTTATTATTAAGGGAAAACAAAATCCAAAACTACATGGCCCTGTGTGAAAAAGTGTTTGCCCCCTAAACCTAATAACTGGTTGGGCCACTCTTAGCAGCAACAACTGCAATCAAGCGTTTGTAATAACTTGCAATGAGTCTGTTACAGCGCTGTGGAGCAATTTTGGTCCACTCATCTATGCAGAATTGTTATATTTCAGCCACACTGGAGGGTTTTCGAGCGTGAACCGCCTTTTTAAGGTCATGCCACAGCATCTCAATAGGATTCAGTTCACTCCAAAGTCTTCATTTTGTTTTTCTCCAGCCATTCAGAGTTGGACTTGCTGGTTTGTTTTGGATCATTGTCCTGCTGCAGAACCCAAGTTCGCTTCATCTTGAGGTCACGAACAGATTTTAACCTTAAATTTAAAAAGGTTAATTTAATTTAAAACCTTAATTTAAAAACTGCATGTTGTGTTTACTTGTGTTATCTTTGACTAATATATAAATTTGTTTGATGATCTGAAACATTAAAGTGTGACAAACATGCAAAAAAAATAAGAAATCAGGAAGGGGGCCAACACTTTTTCACATCACTGTATGTAAACGTACCAACAGACTGTGTGTCAGAAGCACCGGCATTGTAGTCTTCTCTCCCGGGTTCAGAAAATAGTCCTCCATAAAATGCGCTGCACACATCTGAATATTTGGGTTGAACTGTTCTGGAACAGTGTTGTAAATACAACTTAACCACTGATTTCTAGTTGTTTCCTCTTTTGGAAGGCCAAACAAAGTATTTTCATTTTCACAACTAAACAGCATCTCCACGACATGGTGCAGACGGCAACAGCAAGAATCAAAGTTACGCCTTCTTTCTTTGCATGAACATTTGTAGGGCCCTATTAAATCCATTTTATTTTTTCCTAAATTCCATTTTTTTCCGTTTAAATTTTTCTGGATTCTGTTTTTTTCCGTTTTCATTTTTCTCGACTCCTTTTTAATAGTTAAATTAATCAAAAAGCATGTCTAATTAATTAAAATAATGAAACTTATACATTTCCACATCAATTTATTAAAAGTTTAAGAAAAAATTACATGTTTAGGGACCTATTAAATGTAAAAAAAAATTCCCACCGTATTTTTTATTGTTACCAAATTCTGTGTTTTAGTATTTCTAATTATTTGAATGCATAAAACAACTTAATTTATTAATTTTTTTTTTTCTTAAAGTAGCCTTATGAATTTTTTCCCCCCTCAGAAATTCTGTGATGTGTATTTGCATTTTTCTGGTTATCAAAGAAGGCATAAAACATTAATTTAATTTATCTTCATATTACTGAAAATTAAGCAAACTTTATTTTTTGGCAAACAAAGGGGATTTACTATTAAAATTAAAACATGGAAGAAATGTTGTGTAAATATTCCTTAAAATATAATGTTTGTTTCGTTTTAGTAGTAGTAGTAGTAGTCGTAGTAGTAGGCTATGTACATTCTACTGAAAAATAGTTATAGGCCCACTGTCTTCAAATCAGACAGGACTTTTATTTTGACGCGTTGCTGTGAATATCTTTACAGTTCTGTGTATGTGATATGACGCTAGTTTTACTCAAAACAAATGGTAAAATGCTCATGAAGTGACTCTCAGAGCAGTTCTAAAGATGTTGTTCATGTGTTTACGTCCTCATTTAGTGAGACAGCAGACGCTGAAATCACCGCAAGCATCACGCTTGCTTCAGTATGTGTGTAGTAAATTAAACCGCGCGTCTGCGCCATTCATTAACAGAGACACGCAGAACATGCAGGATTCATATTTAAATCGACGTGTGAGACTTAATTTTTACAGATACTACTCCATATCGCGATTTGATTTAAGTGTAATGACCTACTTTTGATTAATTCATTCAAAATTTGACAAATTCCGTGACATTACGCGTTAAACTGTGAATTCTGTTTTTATGACTGGATTTCGCGATTCCGTCCACGTTTTCTGCATCGCGGAAATCATAGGGCCCTACATTTGGGCGGTGTTATGCAAATCTTCCCACATTGTGACGTAAACGTGGGGGCGTGTTAGAATGAGCCGTTTAGGGGGGTGTGGTTGACTCTTAACTTTTATAAAGAATATCTCTTTGGGTTTGAGACTTTAGTCTTTGCAACTTTACAGATCTTCTTTATGCACCAAGAGCTTGTAACACTCCAAAGAGAAAGGAAAAATTTAAATCGCATCATATGACCCCTTGAAAGGTTTTTTTTAATGTCATCTTTTGTGCAAAAATTTTAGATTTATAAACTTTTATCAAAAATTTTAATTAAACAAATTTTATTAAAATAATAACATTTTAAATTAAAAATAAAACTACTTTTAATTCGCCCTGCTTAAGAGGTTATACATTACAATAATATTACGTTATCATTAGTCCATGCAAACATTTATTACATGAATATATTCTCTATTTCAAATCAGCTCTTGCAAATGCATTATGATAGATGTAAACAACTTCCTGTAAATGTGGATCTTTCACTGTGTAAAGGCACCAGAAGAGCAGCAGATTGTTTTTTACTGGAGATCACGACTTACCTTGAATGTAATGAATGAGGATTTCACCTTCAACAGCGCTGCGGTGCCCAGCGACCTTCGCCGCTATATGAAAATGTGAGTTATTATCTGAAACCTAGATGACATGTATCTGTGTCTAATATCGTTTCTAGACATCCAACACTTTTTGTTTCACTGTCATTTTATTTTCTCAGAGTTGAAGATGGGAAAAAGGAAAAAAAGAAATTGTATCTGCCACTGCTACTGGTTGATGAACTAAGAAGCCGGTTAAATGACTTAATTGTATGTAAAAACTGTTCAAATGACAGTTTTGAGATTTTATCCAAAATATGAGTTTGATTTATGAATGCACTTTGGCATGTTCAATTGCACAGGAGATGGACAGCACCACAAAAGCAGTCCCTCTGACAATATCATATGACACCATTACCTTACGCAAGTTCAGAATATGGATCCACATACAAGCTGTTATATACTCACTCAAACATTTTGGTGAGTGGCATACAATCATAAATTATAAATCACTCGATAACTAGATTCTCAGGTTTAATATTGCATTCCATATTAATCATAAGGATGTTTTTCTACTTTATCTCACAGGATTTTCGGAGCAGAATCTTGATGAAATTAAAGCCGTGCTTGTTGAGAGTGGGCTGCATGTCTTGGCTTTGTCCATTCTAGTACCTGCATTCCATGTAAAAATGCTTATTTTTATTAATCTGTTTATTATGTGTATATCTTACCAATAATACATAAAGACCTTACCATCAGTTGATGATTTTGTTTTTGCAGCTATCATTTGAAATCTTTGCCTTCAAGAATGACATACGGTTCTGGCGAGAAAAGAAGAGTTTAGCTGGCATTTCTAGAAGATCTGGTACTGAATCTTCATACCTAGACCTGCTGTATGTCAGTGGTGCCAAAATAATTTGTCACAGCTGGGAAAAATTGTGTTTCTCTGTTTCTGCAGTTGTGTGGAGATGTTTCAGCACCATCGTAATATTCCTCCATCTACTAGAAGAACAATCCAGCTGGCTGATTCTACTTCCCACTGGGATCTCAGCTCTAATTGAGGTATAAAAATAGATAGAATGTGCTCATTTTGGACTGCTGGCATTTATTTCTGTTTAAACCAAATGAACTGAATATGAATCTTCCTCTACTGTTGTTGAATTTGTAGTTATGGAAAGTGAAAAAGATCTTAGCGCTTTCACCCAAATTTCATGTAAGTGTTTATCACTTATACTCAGTAAGCACAGTATGGTCTTATTGAGGAATATGTTACACGTCTTACTCATTCTAAGTTGTTTTTCTTGAAGATGAACGAATGGATGATTTCGAGCGAGCAACGGAAGACTATGATTCTAAGGTATGAGTGAGTTCTTTTTTAAACCATTTTATTTTGCTCATTGATGGATCATTTTGTTCTGTATAACCCCTTTTTCCTCCAGTTCCTGTATTCATCTTATTCTATGACACTATTGATCAAACTGATTAAGTCTATTTACATGGACATTCTCTTTACTTGCACAGGCCATGAAGTTCTTGTCATATCTGATGTATCCATTGTGTATCAGTGGGGCCATATACTCATACCTATATCTTAAAAATAAAAGGTAACATTTTTCAAAAATTAACTATTATCACATTACACATTCATTTATTATTATTATTATTTAAAATACAGTGGGTTCAGAAAGTTTGTGAACCCTTGAGAGTCTTGTGTAAATTTGACCTACATTGAGGCTGGATCTACCTGCAACTACATAAATACAAATTCATAACTCAAATAACTTATCTGTTTATATATGTTCATATTTATACAGAAAATTCACAAAAAGGGTTCACAAATGTTAATGCCACTGCATTTTTTTAATATATATAAATACACGTATTTATGTTTCATTATGCTGTCTACTCTCAATAGTTGGTACTCTTGGATAACCAATGGCCTTATTAGTGGTAAGAGCTTTAATAAAAAAAAAAAAAAAGTATTACAGAATTATTAAATGTATATAAGAGTTGTTAATGCACACTGTATTACTCTCTGTACAAAAGAATGAAAAATAATAGTTCATCTTCTTTTTAAACATCAAGGTGTTTATGCATTTGGATTTCTGTCAATGGTTCCTCAGTTGTTCATCAATTATAAGGTTTGTTTATAGACCAGTCGTAAAATACAGTTCAACTACAGTTATCTTTTTTTTCAGTACTGTTTACTCTAAATGTTCCTTAATTGTGTCTTTTGCTTTTCTCCACAGTTAAAATCAGTGGCTCATCTGCAGGTGTCCATCTTTATGTATAAGGTACACTGCAGTTTAATGAGAAATCAATTTTCATTTTATGAAACTTTCAAGAACTCACAACTTTTTTCCTAGTCCAAAAAGACCATTAAATCTAAGTGACCTTTCACTTAGAATACATTTGTGACCCTGGACCACAAAACCATTCTTAAAGGGATACTCCACCCCAAAATGAAAATTTTGTCATTAATCACTTACCTCCATATCGTTCAAAACCCGTAAAAGCTTTGTTCGTCTTCGGAACACAATTTAAGATATTTTGGATGAAATCCAGGAGCCCTGTGACTGTCCCATAGACTGCCAAGTAAATAACAGTGTCATGGTACAGAAAAGTATGAAAGACATCGTCAGAATACTCCATCTGCCATCAGTGGTTCAACCGTAATGTTATGAAGCGACGAGAATAATTTTTGTAAGCGAAGAAAACAAAAATAACTACTTTATTCAACAATTCCTTTGTCAACAGTCTCCTCTGTGTCTCTCCATATCACCGTATGCTGTGTTTGCTCTTCTGTATCATCTGCGGCACAAGGATGCGTTTGTGTGTGTTTAGCATTGATTTGAAAGAAAACAGTGCATCCTTGTGGCGCGGCTGATACAGAAGTCACATTTTTGCATTCCACTGTGCTGCTTTTCCATTATATTTATGTGTTAACTTGAGCTTGACAGACCTCGTTGGCCAGTATTCCCGCGTATTGCATCTTTTTTATTTTTTGCAAGTCACATTTTTTGTCTATTCCACTCCCCCGCCACTCACAAATATGCAAAACTGTGTTCTGTGTGAAAGGCCTCTAAACTATTTAAACTTCTAGATACTGTAAATACATTAACACATGAGCACCTATATTCACACATCAGCAAAACCTTTTTATTGTTCAGAACTTGCCCACACAATCACAGTAAGATAACGAAGAGGAAGTATTATTAATAATATGAACTGAACTTTTAAATGCGTGAGTAGTCATCAGACTGGTTCTCAGCTGTGTGTAGCACCTACACCTCTGCATATCCTTTAGAAGGATCTTAACGGTAGGGCTAAAGCTCATTTTTAGTTTGGTAACTGATCATTTAGTTCATTGTCCATAAACTAAGACGACTTTATAACCTTTCCAAAATAAATGTACAAAAATGTTTTATCAGAGTAGAGTCACAATGCTGGTTTGCCTTTGCTTCTCAGGGCTTGAACACATTCATCAGCGATGTGTTCAGTGGAATAATAACCACTCCTGGACCCCATCAGTTGGCGTGCTTCAGAGATGATGTGGTCTTCCTCATCTACCTCTATCAGCGCAGGTGGGGAAAACATACAGTTGGTGCATATGGAGTGGAAAAGTCATTTACCCCATTTGTCCTCATAAACCATATATACGGTGGCCAAGAGAGCTCAACGTGCTGCAACATATGCAAGAGGAAAAAAGCACCAACAAATTATGGAAACATCATCAGTTTGACAACACATGTACTGCAAATACTTACAGCACAATCAAATACAGAAACGTGCTGCAAATACTCGCAACACAGTCAACTACAGAAAGTTCTGCAAATATTCGCAACACAACCAAATATGAAAATGTGCTAAAAAAACATAAATGAGCTACAAATACTCACAACACAACAAAATACAGAAATGTGCTGCAAATACTCACAGCACAATCATACAGAAACGCGCTGCAAATACTCGCAACACAAACAAATTTGGTTGTTGCGTGTATTTGCAGCAAGTTTCTGTATTTGATTGTGTTATGAGTATTTGCAGTGCATTTCTGTATTTGATTGTTGTGTTGTGAGTATTTGCAGTGCATTTCTGTATTTGATTGTTGTGTTGTGAGTATTTGCAGTGCGTTTCTGTATTTGATTGTTGTGTTGTGAGTATTTGTAGCTCATTTCTGTATTTTGTTGTGTTGTGAATATTTGCAGCGCGTTTATGTTTTCGCAGCACATTTTCATATTTGGTTGTGTTGCAAAAATTTGCAGAACGTTTCTGTATTTGATTGTGTTGTGAGTATCTGCAGTGCGTTTCTGTATGTGGTTGTGTTGTGAGTATTTACAGTGCGTTTCTGTATTTGGTTGTGTTGTGAGTATTTACAGTGTTTGTGTACAGTGCGTTTTCTGTATTATTTGGTTGTTGTGGAGTATTTGCAGCACATTTCTGTATTTTGTTGTGTTGTGAATATTTGCAGCGCGTTTATGTTTTCGCAGCACATTTATTTTTTGCATATTGCATTGGTTGTGTTGCAAAAATTTGCAGAACGTTTCTGTATTTGATTGTGTTGTGAGTATTTGCAGCACATTTCTGTATTTTGTTGTGTTGTGAGTATTTGTAGCACGTTTATGTTTTTGTAGCGCATTTTCATATTTGGTTGTGTTGAGAATATTTGCAGAACTTTCTGTAGTTGACTGTTGCGAGTATTTGCAGCACGTTTCTGTATTTGATTGTCGTGTTGCGAGTATTTGCAGTGCATTTCTGCAATTTATTGTGTTGTAAGTATTTGCAGGGCATTTCTGTATTTGATTGTGTTGTATTTGTATTGCATTTTTGTATTTGATTATTGTGTTGCAAGTATTTCCAGTGTTTTTATATTTGGTTGTGTTGTGAGTATTTGCAGTGCATTTATGTCTTTGCATCGCATTTTCGTATTTGGTTGTATTGCGAATATTTGCAGAGCGTTTCTGTATTTGATTGTGTTGTGAGTATTTGCAGTGCATTTCTGTATTTGATTGTTGTGTTGTGAGTATTTGCAGTGTGTTTATGTTTTGCAGTGCATTTTCATATTTGGTTGTGTTGTGAATATTTCGCAGCATGTTTCTGTATTTTCAGCACATTTCTGTATTTGCAGCACGTTCCTGTATTTGGATATGTTGTGAGTATTTGCAGTGCGTTTATATTTTTGTTTGGGTTGTGAGTATTTGCAACACATTTTCATTTTTGGATGTGTTGCGAGTATTTGCAGTGCATTTCTGTAATTTATTGTGTCGTATTTGCAGCATGTTTCTGTATTTGGTTGTGTTGCGAGTTTTTTCAGCCGGTTCATGTTTTTGTATCGCATTTTCATATTTTTATCATATTTGCAGTATGTTTTGTCAAACAGCTGTTTTCAAAATTTGCTAGTGTTTGTTTCTATTTGCATGTTTTTTTTTTTTTCATTTGCAGTAAGTTGAGCTCTCTTGGCCACCGTAAATATATACCAGAACATGCACATATTACATAAATGTATATAATTTATACACAAACCTGACTGTACTGTAAATTACCAGTAGCTTTTAGTTTTACAAACTACAGTTACAGAGTAGTTTCCCATTCCTTGTTGAGAGCACAATAATTAGTCGGATTAGTTGGAATGGCTCAAATGTTGTTCATTTCTGTCTTCAGGATTTACCCAGTGAGCAAGTCCAGGTCACGTGATTACGGTGCGTCACACAGGAAGAAACCCAAAGGAAAGCCACATGAAGACTAACCTTCCACGGCTTTCTCTGACAGCTTGCGCTCTCCATATGCATGCAATACAGGAGAAACGCTCCAAAAATTGAAGAAGGGCATTACAGTCACTGAAAGTTCTCTTTGTTTATCCTTGTAATGAGCCTGCCTCCTGCTGTCTGCTGCGAAATCCGACAGAGCTACACTTACAGTACACTCATTTCTACTTGAACAAGCCAGACCTGAAGAGATTAGCAGCGCACACCTGCTTTAGACTAAATCCGTGTGTAATATTCACTCAGGCCGATCCAACCAACAATTAGAAAGCGATGTAAGCTCTGAAGGAAACTACAGCAACACCCACCTGTGCTTTTATAACCTTTGAAAGAATGACTGCAATGGCAATACGTATGATTACTGCATCTACACTACTGTTTTCAAACATTCAGAAAAATAGTTGTTTTGAACGCAAAAGAACTTTGGAAACACATTTTGAGTTAGCTGCTTTGCATTTATCTTGGTTTTGCATTTGATACAACAGGAAATGAATTTGAGAATTTGCTCAAATAGCAAGCTTTAGTACAGTATTTATTCCGAATGTTTTAAGAATATTATTTTGTCATGTGCATTACCTGGTCTTGTTTATTATGAAAGTATAATTTTCCATGAAAAAAAATGTCAAATACATGTCTGTTTGACTATATCTAGGATTCATTTGTCTTCTAAAACATGTTTTAATTAAAGTTGGACAATATAATTCTTTTCTTCTGGCTTTTTCACCTTGTTGCCATTAAACAAAACCTGAAAAAACTTTCTAGTTTAACTGTAGACTCAGGTATGGCTTCTGATTCTCTTGCTTGAATTGCTTTCATATATTTTGGATTGTTTGCATGCTTCCATGTTGATTGTTTGTAATCTAGTTTGAAACAGCAGCTCTCTAATATGGTTGATAGAAAATTTAGGTGCTATTTTTAAACAGTGTTGCGATTTACACACACATATTTTCATTACTTATGTAATAGAAATTGTGTGTGTGTATATACATATACATATATATATATATATATATATATATATATATACATATATACATATATATATATATATATATATATATATATATATACATATATATACATATATATAAGTACTGCCAAAATGATTAATCGCATCCAAAATAAATACATAATGTGTGTATACGGTTTGTATATTTATTATATATATATAAATAGGCCTGCATACACATAAATGTATATATGTAAGAAAATTTTTACGTTTGTATATTAAATATATTTATATATAATTTATATGAATATAAATATATACATGCAAATACGTGTAAATATTTTCAAAATATATGCTGTATGTGTTTTCTTATATATATATATTATATATATATATATATATATATATATTATATATATATAATATATAATATATAATATATATATATATATATATTAGGGCTGTCAAATGATTAATCACGATTAATCACGTCCAAAATAAAAAGTTTTGTTTACATAATATATGTATGTGTACAGGGTATATTTATTATGTATATACAAATACACACACATATTATGCATGTGTGAAAATATATACATACATAAATATTTATATATTTATATTCTTATATTTTATATTATATATAAATATATTTAATATATAAACATAACATATTCTTCTTAAATATATACATGCATGTGTGTGTATTTATATATACATAATAAATATACACAGTATAACAACATATATTATGTAAACAAAACTTTTATTTTGGATGTGATTAATCGTGATTAATCATTTGACAGCCCTAATATTATATATATATATATATATATATATATATATATATATATATATATATATATATATATATTTATACACAGTACAATAGTATGTAAACAAAAAATTTTTTGGATGCAAATACGTAATATTTTTACAGCACTATATAATATATATATGAGTTTTATATACATTATATATACACCATTCAAATGTTTGGAATGATTTAATGTTTTAAGTATCTTATATGCTTCACAAGGCTGTATGAAATTAATATAAAGTACAGAAGAAATCCTATTATTGTAAAATGTAATTACAGTTTAAAACAACTATTTTCTATTTTAATATTTTTGAAAGTTTATTTATTCTTGTGATGAAAAAGCTGTATTTTCAGTAGCCCTTACGCTAGACTTCAGTGTCAAATGATCCTTCAGAAATCATTCTATTGTGTTGATTTGGTGCTCAAGAAACCTTTTTTTATTATCACAATGCTTAATATTTTTATGGCTACCGTGGTACATATTTTTAGGGGATTGAGAAATAGAACTACACATATTTTGTAACATGATAAATGTGTTTACTGGCACTTTTGATCAATTCAATTCATCACTGCTAAACAAAATATAATATATATAAAACCTAACCCCAAACTTTTGAACAGTGCTATATTTATTTGGGTTATGAGCTAGATTCTAACCCTTTCCATGAATTTGTAAGTTCATATTTAACTAACTTGTAATGTGTGTTGTGTAAACTAACACTAACATTTTCAAGTATGATGGAATTTTAGAATACAGTGTTCTCTATTGTGAATTTAGATTCTTTTGAATTACCTGCTTGTTTATACCTGCTTATAAATATTATGCGGAAATCTTTGTATACATTGAGGAAGTGATCAGATGATGAGTTTATTCGAATGGGAATGGGCAGAAAAACAACAGCCACCCATTCTAATTCTAAACCTCAGATATGATCATCCCAGTGTGCTTCTTTAGAATATTAGCTACTGAACAGAATTCTTAAAAGCAGAACATGGCTCCAGTGTCTATAATACACATAAATCATGTTTTGTAGTCTTGTGTGTGCATTAACATGCTTTTGAAAAGTTTGGTTTTTATAAAGGCCTCATTGAAGTAAACATTTTAGTTTAGAGGGGAAATATCTCTGCATCCAACAGAATGACAACTGATATTATAATGGAGAATTGCACAAGCCTGTGTTAACTAGAGAATGAATATAATCAAATTATAACAACTGCGTTGCACATGAATTTAGGCCCTAGATATGCATGTCTTCAGACATATAGTTATATTTAAAATGAGTTTTAATGCTTTTTTCCTCTTTTACTTTTAATGAAAATAAAAATTTAATGCTTGTCTTGAATGGAAAAAATGGATGGATTATAAATAAAACAAACATGTATGTTTTAAAAATGTTGACTGCCTAATAAAATAACCATAAACAATAATTCTGCATAAATAGGACACAAATAGTAAAGGTAGGATACACATTAAGACAACTTACCAATAAATACAATTAAGAACTTTTATTTATCAAGAACTGATTTAAAATAAATACACAGGACACACACAAAAAGAAAGGAAGGCAAAAAAAAAAACAATTGTGCAATTTTCTACTAATGGGGATGCAGATCTTTCTTTAAAAATCCATCCATCTTCATTATGTGATAACACTTCTATCAACAAGTGAGCTCATATTAACATTTACACAAAAGGAAACAAAATGACAGAAATTGATATCTGTGGCAAAATATCAAAAATGATGACAAAGTTGTGATTCTGGATATATAATATCCATATTGTGTGGTGCTAATCCAAAAGGCCGTAACTAGATGTGTACAAGAAAAAGGTTTATGTAATGTCCCTAGTGTGGGAGCTCTATGGCTAGTTTAGCAAAAAGGTTTATGTAATGTCTCTTCATTATTCGCTTCGTCCTGCAGTGTCCTCTGCTGGCGGTGAGTGGCTATGTTGAGCTGATCTTCAAAGCAAGGCTTCTCCACTGAGCTCTATGGCTAGTTTAGCGTCTGTGTCCATCTGTACGAGTAGCGTGCCGGAAAACTGGCCCGCAGTGGCTGGCACGAACTGAACAGGGAGGTTGATGTAGTGTTGTGATCTAGGAAAGCACAAGGGAAAAGGATCAAAGACAGACATAAACCAAACTAGCTTGTAAGACTACAGACCAAAAGAGTTAATGGAAAGAGTGGACTGCACATCAACAAGAAATCTCCCGCCAACTGATATACTATGAATAACAAAATATTGGAAGTAGTTTGGGCAGTTTAAAATTTAAACTAAAAATTATTTAAAACACCACACATTTAGTATCCAAATACATGCACAAACCACACACAAAAATCTGACCTGTGGCTGAGCTCTGAATCAGAGCCTTCACATCAGGCACTGGCAGCAGGAAGTGACACGGAACGCTTCAATAAAATCTTTCCACTTGCTATTTTTCCTTACATTGGCTTGTGCAAACAGTAAAACTTTCTACTACTAGAGAAAGAGTAAGCAAGAGAGACTGTAACTCACCTTAGAGAATAATTTGAATGCTTGATGTGGAAAGGCTCTTTAGGACTTATGAATTTTAGCTGCAAGTCAATTAGAAAACCTCAAATTAAGTTTCATGCCAGACATTTAGGACAAGCAGTAATAACACTGCACTCATCAACATGCAAAGACCATTTGTGACTGGATTTGTTAGACTTGAATGTATTTTAGATTTGAATGGTTGCTCTGTGACCCCTTAAAGGAATAGCTCACCCAAAAGTGAACATTTCCTGAAAATGTACTCACCCGAGATGTAGATAAATTTGTTTCTTCATCAGAACGGATGGAGAAATTTAGCATTACATCACTTGCTAACTAATGGATCCTCTGGAGTGAATGGGTGCCGTCAGAATGAGATTTCAGACAACTGATAAAAGCATCACAGCAATCCACAGTCCATCAGTTAATGCTCAAAATACCAGTCCATAATCAATATCTGTTGATGTAAACCTTTTTTTAATCGGTTTTGATATGTAAACAGTGCTTGATCTCTGCATATTTCTCTCCTGAATCAAAAGAAATAAATGACTTTAACTGGAGTAATCAACAACATAGAGGACTTCACAGACGTTAATTAATGATGCTTTTATCAGCTGTTTGGACTCTCATTCTGATGGCACCCATTCACTGCAGAGGATCCTTTGGTGTGCAAATGATGTACTGCTAAATTTCTCCAAATCTATTCCGATGGGTGGGTAAAAAAAAAAACACTTATCAACTACAAACTAATACATTTACATTTTTTTCACATAGAAAAACTAAAGCTACAACATTTATAACACACAGAAACTTTACAAAGACTTTTGTTTATTTAGTGTGTTGTGACGACAGAAATCTGTTCACTTTTGTTTTATTTAGTGTGGACCAACATCTCCAAGGCAGCGGACATGGCACCCCACTAGTGCCACTCGTGTGGCAGGAAATGTGTACAGACTTTGAGGTGCATAAACGCCCGCGTCGGAGGAGTTATTTCTGAAGTTGACCTTCAATGTGCTGGTGGCGCCCACTCGTGTGGCAGGAAATGTGTACAGACACAGAAAAATAATAAAATCACATTTTAGCCTCCTCTATACAGGTCCTTCTCAAAAAATTAGCATATTGTGGTTTTTATGCCTATGACTTTTCCAGTCTTTGAGCCTGCATAGGTCAGATTTCTAGCAGGAATACAAGCCTTACCCAGTCTTTGAGCCTGCAGAATCCAGTCTCTTCCTGTTCTTCACAGTGGCTTCTGTTTTCACCAATGAGCAATTTTCTTGAACACTCAATGCTTCTCCTGCTCTTATGCCCTGCACACATGAATCAATACACTCAACAGGGAAGTACTACCATTCCTCCTTCTGCATTAGTGTCCTTTATTTATGACTGGAATGGCACTTTTAGCTAATAGTCAATGTTATTAGTAGGCAAATTAATAGGGCAGTTACATTAGTTTAGCCCAGCTATGAAACACACATACAGAAAAAAGTAAACTCTGCAGTGATTAGACTCACAGTGCCACACAACTGGAAGCGAACACGGCTCTTGTGTTGAGGTCTGGCTGTTGGGTGACATTCCAAATCCCAAAACTGCGCATAATCTCCCCGGTCACGTGGAAGGAAAGTGAATGGAACCTTTTTACAAAACAAAACAAAACAAAACAAAACAAAAACCTTAAAATCAGTTAAAAGAAAATTCTAGATCTGTCAGAGACGAGATGATGTTTGACACGTCCACACCCCTACCTGCATCCTCTCTTGAATCCCCAAACTTCTCAAAACCTAATCAAAACTAAATGCAAAGAAAAACGCACCAAAAACTACCCAAACCCTAACCAAACACACAACAAACAAACAAAAATCAATAAAAAACCAAAAAAACTCAAATATTAAAAAAAATCTTAAAAATCAAATATCCGCCGACATCACACACCTTTACATACGGAGGAGCAAATGAAGAGAGGTACCATCTGACCTCCTCTCCATGATTCTCCAGCTCCAGAGAACATTCTGCACAAAGAAAACAATTGTTTTCCTTTTACATTCTAATAGGCCACAATTTCAGAATCCTATTTTGTTACTGTACAAATAAAATATTCAGTTGACAGGTTCTGTACTTACCTGAGGATTCTCCAGAGGCAGTGGAAGGGAAGACCAGCGTTCGGTTCTTGATCTCAACCTGAGGCTGGGTGCTGCTGCTCTGAGGTTTCTGTCCTGGTACTACAGGGGTCTCAGCCTGAGGTGGCAGTGGGCGTAACGAGCGGTCCATGGCGCAGCTAGTGGCAGAAACATCCATGGCCAGATCTTGCCGGATCTGAACTTTAATGGACTTTAGAGAAAGAAACATAAGGATGGGCGTTACAGAAAGCGTTCATTTTCACCTACACTGTCATTCAAAAGTTTGGAATCAGTAAGATTTTTAATGTTTTTAAGGGAGTCTCTTATGCTCATCAAGTCTGTATTTATTTGATCAAAAATTCAGAAACAGTAATATTGTAAAATAATATTGCAATTTCTAATATTGGTTTTCAATTTTAATATACTGTGCTTTAAAATATTATTTATTTCTGTGATGCAGCACTGAATTTTCATCAGCCATTACTCCAGGCTTCAGTGTCACATGACCCCACACTTTTGATTAGTGTACATTGTAACAAAAAATTATATTTTGAATAAACACCGTTTTTTAACTTCAAAGCATTCAAAAAAACAACAACAACAACAAAAAAAGTAATCTACTGACCATCACAACATTGATGATAAATAAGCATATTAGAATGATTTCAGGAAGCTCATGTGACACTGCAGACTCAAAATTCTGCTTTGCTTCACAGGAATACATTACATTTTAAATAGTGCTGTCAAATGATGAATCACGATTAATCACATCCAGAATGAAAGTTTGTTTACATAGTATTTGTGTATATTAATTATGTATATAATTACTACAAACACATGCATGTATAAATTTAAGAAAAATGTTGTTTACATTTTCTTTTTTTACTTTATTTTTTTTTTACACAAAAATTGTCTTGCATCCCATAGCGCTTACTGTCTAACCTTACTTCACATCAATACACATTTTATTTATATATATATATATATATATATATATATATATATATATATATATATATATATATATATATATATATATATATATATAAATAAAATATAAATGTATATACACATGTAAATATTTTCTATATAATTTTCAATTTTATATATGTGTACTGCGTATATATATATATAGAAAAATTTATTTTGGATGAGATTAATCATTTAGCACTAATTTTAAAGTACATTAAAACAGAAAACTTATTTTAAATTGCAGTAAGATTTCAAAACTTTTTTGCGCAAATAAATCCAGCCTTGATGTACATAAGAAAAAAAAAAATATATAAAAAAAATCTACTGATCCCAAACTTTTGAACAGCACTTTGTCTATCTCTATCTTGTACAGAAGAATTCACATAATCTGAGTTTCTTTGGAATACCCCCCCACCCACCACCCCCCAAAAAAAAAAAAAAAAAAAAAAAAAATGGACTGTGTTGTGCCATATGAAAGTTCAATACTGCAAATTCAACAGCATGTTATGAACTAGAAACCATGTCTACAATCCTAAAAAACTTGTACATTCCCTCTTCAGTCAGACATAACGCACAAATCTCCAGAAATGAATACCTTCTGTTGATTATCACACTGTACATAGATCTGTCCACTCCAGGGCAGCATGGACGATTTGCTTGCAAGAGAAGGATTGGGACTGATGAGGATTTGCAAGTGGCTCCTGAAAAAAAGAGAAAACAAAATATGCTTATAGATTGTTACATGTTAAACATTTCTATAAGCCATGTACTTTCAATTAAAAATGAGAACAAAATGTGAAGTCAGTGATTTTCCCGATGTTTATTTATATGCAAGTCTCGTACTGAGGTTCAATGACTCCATGCTGTGGGGTGATGGTAAGGCAGTGTGCCGGCCAGGACAGCTCAAAGCTCAGCTCTCTGTTTGAGCGGTTTAGTATCTGCACATGCCTGGTGTCAGCCACACTGTCTGCAAACAAACAAGCAGAAGACAACATTTGGAGAGGGAAGCATTCACTTGCAGACTTGACTCAAACAACTTTCATTAAACCACCTGAGGTCATTTTTAATATCAAATTTTTAAACTCGAATGTGTCTTACTGATAGTGGGTGCAGTGAGAACCAGCTGTTCAGGCTTGATGCTCCAGGTGTTCTCTATGTTCATCTCTGTTCGTTTCAGTACAGGTTCTGATGGATTTAATGGAGGACCTTTGACTGGTAGCACATCCAGGGAAGCATTACTGATGTAGCGGCCCGATGACCCCAAACCGCTGAGTAGAGAACTACACATTAACTTCATCAGCATGCTGAAATCTGAAAGCATTCGTTTCTGTTTAGTATGTTGTTCATTGAGGATGTTTACCTGTCTGATTCAGAGGTGAGCCGTTGTGAAGGTCTGACGGACTCCATGTGGTCACTCTCTCCAGAGTCGGACATTTCCATAGTGCCGAACAGCGACAGCATAACTTTGTTCATGTTGCCATAGAAAATCTGGGCTTCATTTGGCCTTTGAGGCAGATCATAGGCTAAAAACAAATAAAGCCACAATCAAGGTCAGTTAATTGATTCAACTAATTAATTTTGAGCAAATCCTCGCCATCTTACCCTCCTGAACCTGGTCCTCTCCAAGGAACATTTCATCAAAGGGGATACTTTTCAATAAGCTGTTCTCAGATAGTACTTTATTCCCTGCTTCTGGTTTGATTTGTAGTAACTTGAAAAGAGATTTAAAAACAACAAAATTACAAAATGTGTTTTCACATCACAGAATGTGTAAAAATACACTGAACCGTCCTCTCACAGATTAAGTTCACATTTAATAAGAATATCAGGGAGGTTATATCTCTAGCTGGTAAGTGGGAACAATATACTAGTAATTGTATTTAATTTCTAAAAAGAGTCTATGGTGAACATACATGCATGGCTACACGCAAAACTTTTCTTTTGTTTGTTTTACATACTTTGTTCAATTGAAAAGATAGAGGGCTCTTAGAAAGTATACTTTATTTATACTTTTTAACTGCAAAAGTACATAGATGACTCAAACATGTCATCTGCCTATTTTTGATTCAGACATCAAGTTACAGATCTTTTTATTTTTTTCAAAAAAAATTCTCAGACATTATATAAAATACTAAATAGAAAAGATTTTTGTTGAGAAACGTAAAAAAGAAATAAGTTCCCATTTTAACACTAAAATGTTTTAAAATATTCTTATTTAAGCTGAGAATTCAAGTCAAATGAGAACTGCCACTGACTTCCTGAACTGTTGTCGAGAGACCTCGTCCCCACAGAAGAGGCAGACAGTGGCAAGAAGAGCTGCCCCAGACTGACAGAGAGCTTGCTCTCTGCGTGAAGCCTTCATCGCTATTGTGATCACCTGCAGAAACAGCACTGATAAATCTTCCAAGCATATACAGTCATTACAAAACAAACAAAACAACATGCACTTGGCTCACCTCCTGTGTTCGCTCTTTCAGGACAAACTGTGAAGGGGACAAGCTAATAACGGCTGAATCCATGACAGCTCGATTTTGAAGATTGCTGTAGGGTACTGCTTTCACGAAAGCAGCACGTGAACCCGTGTTTCGCACGCACACACAGAGCTTACTGACACGTCCTGCCTGCACTCCACTCAGCGTGGCCACATAGCCTTCAGAACGCTTCCTCAGCTCCTCCAGGATCACGTTACTCGTGCCGCCATAGCCTGACAGAGGGATCTGAGAACACAACGCTAAAATGTAACACCAAGTATTAACTAGAAGTCAATGATGTATCGGTTTTGCCGATTAATCTGCACAGATAGTTGATTGCTGGAACTAACGGTTATCGGCAAAAATCCATTCACGATAGTTTTTCGGGTTGTGTCCATTGCTGGAGAAGGGTCTGTAGTCATTATACAGTTCGAGAGCAGCCTCCTGGTTGAAATCACTGACAGCATGTGCTATTTATTTTTTTTTACACATGATACTGCATGCTGAACAGAGCGAGAAACTTCAGACGCAGATTTAAATGCAGCCAACAGAAAATCCTGCAGTGCCACAGAGCGCCATTCACAGTTTTCCACTAAATTAAATTCTATTTATCCCCAATTGTTGTTAATGCACAGTACATAATGAATTGTGTATTGTGCATTTTCAGCAAAAAGTTTGTCTTTCTGTAGCTCTAATAAAGTCTGTTTGCTTCATTTATAGAGCTATAATATAGATCAGCCTTTCTCTTTCCATTTGCCTTGTTTTTTAAACACTGAACTTCAAACTCATCTATGCCTCATTGTTCATTCTTGAAGTAAACTTGTGTCCGTTTGATGATTAAATAAACGGTTTTAGACTGCTGCTTAAGCTGAACGTGACGCATGATACCGGTGAGTTCTCAAAAACTTTATTTTGATTAGATAATCATCATGAGTTCAAGAATAGAAGCAGTTTAAGTGTGAGAGTATACATACAATATCCATATGTATATAATTTAAATGCTATGGCCTTTGTGTATATATTTAAAAATGTGCATCTTTAAGCATGACTGTTGAAATAAATTGGTAACACTTTAAAAATAAGAGTCCATTTGTAACATTAAGATTAATGAAAGCCGTGTATTGTTTAAGTGTGTTAATTTCAACATTTAATATTACTATTATTATTAATTTTATTATTATTACTACTACTAGTATGGTTCAGTACTATTTTTTTTTAATAAAGCACTATTTTAGTTTTTGTTCAGTATCCATTTTAAAAATTATCGGTTAATTAATGGGTATCGGCAAAATCCACTATCTGTCGACCTCTAGTATTTACAACAGTATTACTGTTTATGAGGCATTTTTAATAATGAACTCACAGTGAACTTGACCCCAGGCTGGGAGGCACGTGCAGCAGACTGCTTGATCTCCAGTTTGGCCAGCATGGATGCAACACGGGTGGGAGCAAAGAGCAGATGAACAGTCACATCCTCTTTGGGTTTGATTGACAGCTCTCTGTTACGTGTCAGTCGCTCATCTGGGCCAAATGAGCTCTGCAGCTGCAGGATTGAGATTCACAGAAACACACAAGTGGGTGAAAGGATAAATGGATAGACAGATGTGAATATACTGCCAATGGCTCTACAAAACCAATGAACTGGTTGGCTAGCTGCTCACAATTGCTGTACCTACATCAATCTTGGGACAGAAATGCATATTTATACATTACCTATGATTACTCACATGGCAAAATACTACTATAAAGTATTTCATAACAATTAGTAATCATTTTTACAACACTTCATATTCTTTCGTCATCATGTAACCTTAGGAGCTCCATATATTATAGATCTCAGTGTCTAAAACTACATTTCTCAATGTGGTAGCTTACCTGGAAACCGTCTTGGTCTTGGCCCCTAATGAGCAATCTGAGTTGCTGTGATGTAGTGGGTGAATTGTTCCTTAGCACCAGTTTCTGTTGCCTACAAACACAAAAGCATCATCTCCATCCAATTCATTTTCATGAATGGCAGTTTCTATGGCTTTGTAAACTCACACTGCTCTGCCCAGGGTAACCCCTCCCCATGCCATGAACTGTTTGTTGGAGAGGATGGGTGGGACCTCAGCCTGTGATAACGCAGCAGAAACTACTCTCCCAGAAACTCCTTGGATCATCTCTCCTTTCAGCATCACCTCATACTGAGGTCCGCTGGGTAGAACCAAAATCGTCAACATGCTGAGAAAAGAAATTAAATGTTACTCGAAAGTACAACATTAGGGGCTTTCACACCAGAGGAACCTTCCTAGAACTACTGGGGGAAGTACATGCTTTTTGGCATTTTCACACTATAGGAAACAGGAACACATTTAGTTCTAGGAACTCCATTTGGGGTAACAGAATTAGCTCATACTTCAGAGTAGGGTTTAAAACAGTTCTATAGGAACTACCAGTGCACACTGATTGGCCAAACACATTTTTAAAAAGCAACGAAATAATATTTATTCCAGGAACATGGAAAACCGCACTAATGACATTTAGCTACTTGTCTGCAGTGCTGTTTTTTTTTTTCTCAGCCTTGATGATACGTAAAACTTCCAGTCAAACTAGATTTCAGACAATCTGAACAGTAGACCAGTTAATACAAGTAAAAAATAAAAACCTAAGATGCAAACAAAAAGGCATAAAAATACAATCTGTTGAATCAATCTGAGTGAACATGCCTCTCCCTGAGTTTCTGTTTGTCCTGTGCAGTGAAGGAGACCACTACACCCTGCTCCTCTCCAGCTTTCAGAGTCAGTTCCTCTGGCCTCACAGTAAAACAGCTGTCTCCATCAGTAATCTGAAAAATAGCCAGAAAGACAATGAGTGAATCCACAGCAAAGGCTAAGCTGCATAGATTAACACTGTGGTGTTGATGTCAGGCACATTCTAGGTTATTTATAGTCAATGTATGAAATATACAATTGTGTTAAAAAGTAAAGCTCAGGATCAGGTACCTTTAGTCGGAGTAGAACATCAATGTTGCCTGCATTCTTTAAAGGAAGTGTCTGCTTGGCTGTCTGCCCCAAAGGAGCCTGAAGACACACCGTCTGTACAGATATTAAGGTAGTAAATAAGCAACATTAAGCAAGTAAATAATCAATAAATTAATAAAAAGATAAAACCTTAAAAAGCCAAGTGTAGCGACATATTTTATCCATTACCTGTAGGTCTTTGGGTGCATGCACTCTGGGAGTGCCTGACCTTGCCCTCAGGGCTACACTCTGAATCACATGACTGGGGCCTGGACTGTCCACCTCAATATCCACCCGTGCACTGTATTCATCAGCTGGCCCCAACTCACCTGCATCAAAAAAATACAGCATCTCATGTTCAGATCCATTTTGCTGTATAGAGGGCAGTTTAAAAATCAAAATATATCTAAAACTAGAATAGTATCTCAATGATACTAACATAAAACTAGACACCAGTTGAGAAATGTTCAACCTGTATTATTGTTAAGGTTTACATGCATACCTGAACTTGAAATGTACTTCTGAGGTGCACTGAAATGAACCCACACCAAGAAGCTTTCTTGATTCTGAAGAAAGAATAAAAAATTATTTAAACAGTCAAAACTGCCATCAAATCAGAAAGTAATTTGAAGAAATATTCACCTCTGCATAACTGGCATGCAGCACATGGTTTATGACTGATGAAGTTGAAAGCGAGGTCAGACTTGAGCCAGTATGAAGGGAACCATCCGTGGTCATGGCAACTGGGCTCTTAGAGAAGCTGAAACAATGCCATGCTGATGCATTCTGTGGGAGACGAAACCTTTGTCCTTGAATTTGTTCAATGTGCCATTGGATGAGGCCTAAGCTTACAGTCAGAAGTCTCATACACATACAGAGATACATCATACACAACTAAGGTCAACATATTTTTCAAATCCAAACAGACAGATCTCACTGACCGCACTGATAACTAGTCGAATAGGCACAGTTGCATGAGTCCTGTTGACCAGCTTGAGCAGCAGGGCCTTGGTACTGCCCCCCGGCATGTCCCCAAAGTCCAGACAGCCTGTCTTTCCAACATCAACCTATTCAGTAAAAAGAACGAAAAAAGCTTTCTTTATTTTTGCACATTTCACATGGATTAAACGTAACTTCTAAAAGAAACCTAAAGAAAAATTAACAAATTTCAAGGATAAAACTGTCATACTATTAATCCTGTGCATAAAAAAATAAAATAAAATAAAATTACATGCAGTTTTAGAGCTCTGAAACTGGCAACAGGGACAAAGGGAACTCTAACCTCGATCACAGGGTTCTCAGCCACAGCGATCAGCACCACTTTCTTAGCAAAGACTTCTGCATGCACCACAGTCTCTGACTCTGCAGACGCAGGCCAGGATGACACACTGAGAGTATACTGATACAGTCCAGCCCTTGGTGCTATAAATAAAACCCTCTGTTCTTCTGTACATTTGGGTCCAATTATGGTCTTATTCTTTACTATCAGCCACTGGAATGGGATAGACTCCATCTGTAATGAAATGACAATTACAATACTGCACACAAAAGTGGACTGAATGAATAAGACATGTCTCCATTAGACCAGTGGTTCTCAACCTTTCAGACCGCTAGGCCCCCCCCACTGACAGCAAAAATCTTATTATTAAAAAAAAAAAAAAAAAAAAAACCTTAGATGTTGAGAAAGTGAAATACATAAGTTAAGATTTTTGGCTGTGCGCAAATATTTTAAAGCTTGTTTTGTATTATTTTATAAAATTTAAGTCATTTTGAGGAAGTGTGCTGAGGCCAGATTGTTGATAACCACTGATCTAGACTACATCAGATAGATTTCGAACCTTCTCTCCATCAATGGATAGGCTTGTGATAGAGATTGAAACTTGCTGCCAGCGCTCAGAAGGGTTGAAGATGTTGAGGGACGTCTGAGAGGCAATTCCCACACAGCAAGAACTAGGAAACTTCAGCTCATTTGGAACCATCACTTGAACTGAAGAAAAACATTTTTTTTTCTCTGTTAACAAATTTCCTTTGTACCACCAATATCTTTAAAATAAATTACATTTTTTCCACTTACTTCTAAGGTCTGCAAGATCTCGTGCAGCCCATGACCCAACACTTGGCTGTCCACAGGTCTTGCTGACTGGATACTGAGGTGGATGTTGTTGACCGGAGTTCAGATAACCAGACTGAAGACTTGTATGCCCAGGTACATGCATATGTCCCATAGATGGGTTTCCAGCAGGCACTGAAGCTGATACTCCATACAAACCAGATGGTCCTCCAATCTGATAGGGAGGAGCATGTAGAGGCCCCTCTGAGCTCAGATACTGCTGTGCCAGTTGGGAACTAAAGCAGCACCGCCCTGTTAGGTGGTTAGGAAGGTTTGTCATTGCACCCTGGGAGGTGTAGCTGGGTACTGACCCATGTGTCAAGTCATCCGCAGCCCCAAAACAAGATCCAGACCCCAAGACATGATGCAACACTTGGTGTGCCTGTTCTGAGGCTGTCCCAGATGGATGCTGAATGTTCAGCTTGCTAGAGTACCCAGAATCCGCTTGAGTGTACAACCTCGGTCCAGGCTCAGACTGGCGGTTGCTCTTAGAGTATTCATTTTCATAGTCTTTACGGAAGTCACTTTGGCTATGTGAGCCCAGTTCAGAGGTCTTTTTGTTGAGGCCTGGAATTTCAGAGTGATAAAGAGGCTCTGGACTCTTTGAAGAACTCCGAACATTTACATTATCAAACGGTTCCACTGGAGGAGTTGGACTGGCTCTGATTATAGTGGTGCTTAGAGCCATCGAGGTGTTTTTCTGGAGAATAATAAAAGAGATTCATCTGTACATTCAAACCATAAAGTAAATCAACAGCATTACTATCAATATCAAATAATGGTCAAGCAACATGGACTTCAAATTTTTTATTTCTTTTATTTTTTTTTATTATTTCACAGATTAATCAGTAGGATAAGATTGATTATTCAGCTTTTGCAATTAGTTAAAATAGTAATGCATATTCTAACTAATAAGTAAAACAAGGTTATCACTTCAGTTTTTAAAAATGTCATTTACATTACTACTACACAATTATTGTTTATACAATACAAATAAATATTTGCATTATATTTGATATGCATGAAAAATTAACTGACTGACTGATGCATCACTCTGCCTAAAAACTTCTTTTTTTATGTCATATGGATATAGAACAAAAATGTAAGGCATAAGACATCTTATTTTTAGATAAACTATATTACTCACAACAACACAATCTCTCTTAAAATGTCTTATAGTGTTACAATAATCAAAACAGTCTTAAGATAAATCTAGATATAGAGGAAGCTCTAATCTGTGCAAACCAAACTATAGCTTTACTGTACTGGTGTGCACAGGGGTTGGGGTGACTTTTGCACCGCCAATTAAAGGGGAAAGGCCTCCAAGTAAAAGACTTCGTTTTTGAATGAAATTTTTACCCTTTTTAGGCATTTTTTAACAAAAATACCTTTAGTTTCTGCAATTTCTAATAAGTGATATTGTTTCATAATTCATAGTACAATAATGATCATTATAGTTTTATCGCCCAGCTCTAGCATCAATTATAAAACTTCAGGCTTTTGAGGAATAGCAACAAATTTACTTCCTATATAGCTAATTGGTTTATAATGTAATCCACATAGAACTAAAATGGGGTTAAACACTCACCTTATGGTGATGATCAGGGGTGGGCATGCAAGTGTTCTCATTAATGGAAAGATAAGTCAGTCTACTGAGAGATGGGCTTGAACAATGGGACTGAGGGGAACCTGGATCGCCAGCAGGACTCCTCTGAGCCTTTCCACTACTAGGGGAACATGGAGACATCTCTCTATTTCCAAAACACAAGGATAAGTGTCAAACCAGGCCATTATTTATTCATGTACTTAACCACAAAGATATTTAAAATAACACAATAACTTACGGTGGATTAACAATAATCAATCATTAAAAAATAAGTAACAAATAAGAATCATCTCCCCTCCTCACAAATAAAAGTGGCTTACATCACAAAAAAGGAAATATGCAATTCTGTTAGATATGATGTTCAGAAACAAATTTTACCCATATCCACTTGGAATGGAGGTCTTGCTTGGACTGGAGTGAGTAAGAGGGGAAGTGGATGGTCTGAAATTACAATGGGTGACCTCCACAACACCAGGGACACTGCTCTCAGGTGAGCCTTCAAGAAAAAGTAGTAAATAAAGTTGATGTCCCTAATTTTCTGAAGCTTGCATGATGTTCATTAAGCAACACTTCATGCTGATTTTTAACATGCTAAAACGGTTATGCTGCTGGTTTTGTATTTGTTTAAAAAGAAAAAGAAAAGAGATACCAAATTTTTCCTGTGTTGTTGGCAGGGAATCCTGACAATCAACAGCTGCAATTTTCTCTTTTGAAACTGACTGAGTGGCTTTAGGGCTTCTGGGTGATCGTGCCTGGTTAATGGCAGGTTTGTCGGTCCGGCCTCCTGTTGTCTTGGGTTTGTGTGGGGAGCTCTTCAACGATGATACTTCTGAACGGCGAAGGCCAGGTGAGGTCTTTGGGGCAAAAACAGGAGTTGACTTGGTCCCTTCACCTTTCAGAGAGCGGCGGTTACCTGTGGTGGAAGTGCTGGCCACTTGTGGTCGAGCCATTCCTATTTTGATCTTGGATTCAGGGACACTTTTATTGGTGGAAGGTGCTGCATTTTTGTTTTTCTCAATGCCAGATTTGAAGGATGTGGAAGATGATGATGACTGCCCAGAAACTAAAGATCTTTTGGCTGGATGCGCAGTAGCGGTTGGTAAACTGCTCGACTTGGGTCGAGGAATTGCACTTCGTTTGACATCTGACCTTGGATTTGGTGACACAACATAAGTACCTTCTGTTTGTTTAGACGAATTACCTGCCAGATTTAGAATTTTTTTGCCTACTGCTTGTTCTTCCATAACTGAACGCTCTTCATTTTTATGGATGGATCCATTTTCCAGAGACGCTAACTGCTGTCGAGTCAGCTTGTTAGAACTGGCCAAACTATCAGCCAAAGTGAGGATGTCCAAGCAGGACTGTGAGGTGGATCCATCACTGTCGCTACCTGAGACCTCAGCCCTCTTCAGATATTTCTCCATGTCAGGAGTACTAAGGTCACCCACTGATGTGGTCTTCTGCAGATCCTCCAACAGACCATTTTGATTTGAGGCTGCTACAGAGACAGAACTCATAATCGACTCTTCTGTTACTTGCTGACGGCTTTTAGAGCGGCTCCGTTTGGACAGCTCCATGATCATGGCAGCAAGCTGTGCTGGATCTGAGCTGATGGAGGCATCAGCAATTGCAGATGCAATTGTACTGATGCTGAGCAGAAGATTGCTGCTGGAGTTGGGTGATTCTGAATGGCCAGAACTCTCCTTATCTCCATATTGTGCAGACATCTAATCAAATTAGACAAAAAGTGTCAACATTTTTGCAAATCTTTAAAAGACTGTGTGGCAGCAGTCCAAAGCTAAATGCTAATCAATACCTGGGAAACCTGTCCCTCAGTTGTTTGCGTTTGCACATTATTCTCATGTGTAGCTTCAGCTGTGTTGGGCTCAAGAGTCTTATCTAGATCATCTGTAGATCACATAAAGGACATCAAAATGACTTGTAAGAAAAAAATAATTATTAAATAAATAACTAACGAGTATGTCGTACGCACCTGGATTAAGTGTCTCATCAGCATCACTTTGCGGAACTGTCTCATTGTTGATGGAGCTTCCTCTGGAGAACATATCTGAGGGTCGAAGTAATGCAACAGGTTTCCTCTTCTCAGGGGATGTAATGAAGTATCCAAAAGATGGCTAAAAAACAAATAAATGGTTGAATAAATATCATTTAAGCTTGGTTGTGAAGGGCTACCTTCCATCAGTTTAGCTGTAATAATAATTAAACATTCGAAACAGCAAATTAATGTCTTCAGAATTACTAGAAACATCCAGGCAAGTGTGTTTGGGCAGGTTTGAGCTTAACTCGGCTTGACGTTGACCTTCCAGGAACAGAACTGAATGCCTCTGCTCTACGGCATTCAAGACACATTTCTGATAGGAAGGTTGTTAATGTATTGTCTGGCCAAATTTGATACCAGCATTGACTTGCTTTGCATTCAAGACCCACACTGAGTTCATGCATATCATGGGAAGTGATCTCACAATATTTGTGTTGCTAGTGCCATACTAATCTGATCTACAGAAACGGTTTTGTAATTGTGATCAGGTTGCTAGTGCACTTCACATGGCTAGAGTCATTTGTGTAGCACACAGAGTGCTCCAAATGAGACAACTTTGAGGTTGAAGATGTTATCTTCTTAGGGATAGAGTCCTCACCCTTTTAACATTGTCCTCTTCACTGCTCCCAAGGCACCCCAGAGCTTCAGAGCGCCTCTGAAAAAACTCCCCCAGTGAAATACGCAGATAACTTTGGTTCCCAGGCTCAAATTCAGATGAGACCTGGGAGGCCCTCATGAGGATGTTGCTACCACTTGGGACTTTCCAAGATGTGTCTCCCAGCACTTCACTCATATTTACAGCTTGAATCTGCTCTTCCTACCAGAAGGCAAAAGAAAAACACATTTTTGGTTGCTGAATCACATCTAAGAGCATTTGTGTACAATAAACTTCTGGGTTCTAGGATCTAGGTTGGTTGAACTCAAAATACCTGGGAACCAGTCATACCTGCATAAACTGGTGCTCCTTTTCAAACTCCTCCTGATCCTCAATTATCTTGTCCATGGCCTGGCCTAAGGTTATACAATATTATGCAATGAAAGCAATGAATTAAATTAATGTATTAACTCATTCAATGTGTCAATTTACTCACCTTAATGTTACAAACACACATGACTGCCTTTCACCAGTCAAACAACATGAGAAACTAAATAACTGCCAGACAATTACAAATAGGGGTGCAACGGTTCTCTGTAAAAAGAGACCATACGGTTCTCCACACACGGTTCAGCACGCACTAGGACCGTGGTTCAACTTAAATCTGACAATGCATCTGTAATATGGTTTGTTATTTATAACACGTAAAACAGAAAGTGTTCGGCTAATGCATGTTTCTGTTGATGATACGCATTCTGGCTTCTCAATACATTACAACAAGAGCGATGAGAAAAAAAAAACCTGTGGACAAACCAATCCCTCTTTGTTCAATGCGAGTGTTGTATGCTGGAAGAACTGTCATTAATGCCGTCATCACGTTTTGAGAGTGCAGGTGAGACCTGAACAGCACACGTTGCTATCTGTGTTTAAACTAAACTCATTTAAGCCTTGCCAGTTTAAATATTAAAGAGCCAGAAGACACAAACTCGTGTTCGCAGTGAGAAGATCTGTGCATGTGCTCATCCAAAGCGTGTGAACCCGCATCTCAGAATGTCTGCAAATATTAAGCGAACAAAAACGTGAAATCGCTCATATCTCCTAAACCGCTTGTTGTGGACTCAAATTTTATATAATAGGAATCCTTTGGTCAAAACAAAGAAAAGTGTAGAATATATGATATCATATGATGTGATTTAAATTTGTCCTTTCTCTTTGGAGTGTTACAAGCTCTTGGTGCATAAAGAAGATCTGTAAAGTTGCAAAGACTAAAGTCTCAAAGCCAAAGAGATTTTCTTTATAAAAGTTAAGAGTCAACCACACCCCCTAAAATGGCTCATTCTAACACACCCCCACGTCTACGTCACTATGTATTCTCTCTGATCTTTTCTTTGATTTGTTTACTAAAAAGAAAAAAAAATAAACACTGACATCTTTAACGTAAATCTGTAATTAAAGTTATTTAATTTTATAATTCACATACATATATCATTTCATATCATTTAGTTATATAATAACAATCATACATAATTTGATTTAATAATAACCCAATTTGAGGCAAAAACAGAATGTTCTGACAAGCTTTGTGGAATTATACTACACGTCATCATGTGTCGAGCTCATCCGTCCGCGCTCATCTGCAGTTGAGTATACTTTTGAAAGCTGTGTAGACGCGGCTGTGCGCGAGACGGAAAGGTACATTGAATGTGAAGTGTATCCGGGCCTTAAGTTGGCCATCCTACACACACATGACTGACCGCTCGCTCACACCAACAAGAGGAGGAGTGGTCAGTGTTACTCTCTACACTGCACTCAGTCTGAGGGAGTCCTACTCTTTCAGTCATTGAGGAGACATGGAAAACAGCACATACCGCAGGAACGGTATAATGGAAAATATCAGTGGTTTTGAAAAATTTATATACCTTGAAACCTGTAATTGGCCCATGCCTAGATTACAGTGAGACTTAAATTGCATTATAAAGAGAAGACTTACAGTAAGCATTTTGTTACCTATCATTTACTTTAAATCTCTATATTTACAACAAAATGTGTTTGCATGGGTAAGTATGCTTACTTTGCATTAAGTATTATACTTAAGCCCATTCATTTCAGGTTGAGTATGTGCGTGTTGCAAGATTCTTCATCATGGATGTGTTGTAATGTCAGTCCAAAGTTTCAGGTTGGCCTAGACCATAACAGCTTAGATGCAATAAAGGCCTTAAAGTGCTTGAACCCGGTAATTGCTGCTTGCAGCTATATTTTTACATTTTATTACTTTATTCAATTTCTGTACATAATGTTAGAGCTACCTAAAAACCTGAAAAGCACCGTTTATTTGTATCTTTGCTATATTTATTTGTGCTGTTGCTTGTAGTTAGTTTATTTGTTCTTATTTTGTTTTATTTGACAATATAGTTTTTTCCCGAAACATAGCACATACCGAAACTGCTGCACCCCTAATTACAATGCATAGGTATTGCTTGTGACATGCTCTGGCCATTGATTGATTGCCGATTTTTATTCTGCATTCACTTTCATTTAATTAAAAAAAGTGACAACCTTCAAAAATGCCCCATTTTTGCATGTTCTGCAGAAGAAAGTCGACATGAGGTTGATTCAACTGAGAAATGGTACACCCAAAATCAAATTTTCATTAAGGAGGAGAATATTTTCTGCATGAGAACATTTCACTTACTTCCAGCAAGAAAATCTTCAGACTGAAACTGCATAGCAACTTCCTCAGGCATATTGGCCTCCATTTCCTTCTCGAAGGAAGAGTAATAGGCCAAATCAGTGACCCACTTTCCCTCTTCATTCTGGTAGACCACACTGTGAGCGGCGTTTGCACCTAAGGAAATATTTAACATTAATTTCTAAATCATAAAATACAAATACTATTTTTAATACTTCATGTAATACTACAAATGTCAGAGAAACCCATTGACCACTACATTAGAAATCGAAAAAAGACCTTGCTGTAAAAAAGTTACCTTGCTGTAGCTCACGCTCCACATTGTCTGGCTGGTGATTCCAAATATCATGTTCCTCATGATTCTCATCAAAGCTCTGGCAAAGGTACCTAGCATCCAGAGATTCTCCAGGTTGATCATCTTTACTGCTGGTGCTCTGCTGCTTATTGAGAACTGGAGAATCCCCACAAGGGCCACCACGCAAGCCCAGGGCACCGAGATCCACAGTGTGGCCCAGGTCGATCCCTTGTTCGGTTTTATTATGAGATTCCTGAAGTATCTGAGAGAGGTGAAAACTGCCCTGGGTGCCCTGAAGGAAGGGGCTAACTGTAGAAGAAATGTCCTGAGGGTTATGACCAGCACCTGCCCTCAAGTATACAGAATCCAGGTGAACTTCTGCTGTGTTATCCATTGCATCCTGTTAAGGGAAAAAGTGTTAAAGGTACCATCAACAATTTTTGCTACAGCAAAAAATACGGACAAAGACTTACAAGAGCCTCTTGTCGATCCAGACTCATGCTCCAATTAACTGGGCATCGACTGGCAGGTCCAGATGCCACAGTAGCATGACCAGCCTCCCCTGTGCCAACTGGACCAACACGATCACCCATCTGAAGAGATCAAAAAGAAACTAAAATACAATCTGTAATTGTATAATTATGCTAGGATATGCTAACACACACACATAAATAAAAAGAATAAAATTAAACAATAACATACATACACATTTTGAATGATCCTCAAAGCGTTTTAAGAGATGATCATATGTATGCAGTAAGCTATAATAGTTAACTTGTAGTCTAACTTTGAAGCTATCTAACCTTCCCATTTTAAAGCAAGTTACCCCAAATCCGAATGGCACGTTCCTGTTGATTAAAAAGATACGATTTTACACTGATCATTATCAATTGCTCATATGACACTAACATTACCTGGCCATGCGTAATCATGTCTGATCTGCTGAGTAAAGATTGAAGCTGATCATCATCTCCCATCTGACCACTTCCACCCACGATGCCAAGACCACGAAGAACATCATAGGTGCTCTGGACTGTGGTTGGAGGCAAAGGAATGGTAGATATGCCTCCATTTCCTTCCTCATCACTGCCACTACTCCCGTCTCCTCCTCCTCCGTCACCTGATGGCACAGAGAAACAGTGATAAGACTTAGTTCCTGCAAGTCTAAGGCCTGGTTTCACAAACAAGGGCTTAGACTAAACCAGGATTAGGTCATAGTTCAATTAGGACATATAAGTAATTTTTATAAACATGCCTTATAAAAAAACATTACTGGTGTCCATCTTGAGGCAAAATAAAGACATTGATATATTGTAAGATCAATCAGTGCAAGTTTCTTTCAGTTGAAACAGCTCAGAATTAAGTTTTAGTTTGGGACTAGGCTTAAGCCTTGTCTGTGAAACCCAGGTTAAATGTTTAAACCAAAAACCCTAATTATGTAAAATAAAATTTTATTTAATAAACACCCCTTTACCAGTAAGAGGCGAGTTGATGACCTGTCCCTCTGCTGAGCGGCGGTGCTCAATCCCTGTCCTGGCGTCAGGGTTCCTCCCTCCCATCTGTAGCTCATCATCAGAGCTTCCTCCTTCCAAACCTGGTCGAAAATGGGGCCGATGGCTTTCCCCAACCTGACCATATACAAATAACTGAAATTACAAAAATTACAAAAATAAAAAAAAATAGGGCAAAAATTAAAAGCACAGATAACAATAAAAGCAGAAAGCAGCTCAAGACTAACCGGTTGTCTGGAGGTGCTGGGTAGGAGGAATCTTGCTCTGCCCCGGTTCTGTGAAGCTTCTAGTTCATCCTCTGTATCCTCTTCATCACTTGCAGGACAAGAATCCATACCTGTGGCAGCCAGACGCACATCAGGCATGTGAAAGTCCCTCTGTAGTGTGACACAGTAAAAGCAAACATTAGCCGAAAAGTTTCAGAACACAAAAATTATATATTTTATATATAAAGGTGCTGTCAAACAATTAATCACGATTAATCACATCCAAAATAAGTTTTTGTTTACATAATATATGAGAGTGTACTGTGTTTATACAAACACATGCATGTATATATCTAAGAAAAAGATGTATATAAGATAAATATATTAATATTTATATGTATAGAGAGAGAGAGAGAGAGAGAGAGAGAGAGACTAGAATGCATTTTTTTCATTGTAACAATATGCATGTGTGAAATGTGCATGCATTAAGAAAGTAAATGAGGTTCATTTTGATTTTATTTTGACTTTAGGAACATTAACTCATACTAGGTCATAGTCATCATGGTGTCTGTTCCTTTCTGGTTCAGTGGAGTGGGGTTGAGATGAACTGGAGGGTAACTCCTACAACAGGAACAGATCATACCATTAAAAAGCAAAAAACAAAAAGGTAAGCTTTGGTAAACAAACAGCAAGAGAGAACTCACAACAGGGATTTCTTGTCCTTCTACTCGGCCTCTCTGCATTGCAGGTGGCATCAGCTTATTGAAATACAGCTCTAGTTCCTCATCCTGGAGCTGGTTCACATCAATGTCATCATCTAGAGGACAAAAAGTTCATTTAAATCAATTATCGCCTGGCTTACCTTGGTTCTTTAGAGCTTATTCTTTAGGAACATATAATAAAATTAAATTTAAAAAAAAATGTAACCAACCTGTCATATCACTGTTCATGCTGTCCAGAGACATTAGTTTCTCATTGGCCAGGAAGCTGGTGATGCTGCCACTGCACCTTTCACTGTCTGTCCCTTCACTGGTGGAACCCTCCTCTTCCTCCATCGTCACTGGGAGCAGAGTGGCCTAAGAACAAAAGAAAGCTTAACCCTGCCATACGATATTTGATATGCACATTTCTAAGGCCTCTAAATTATCAAATCTTTTCAGATTTGATAATTTAGAATGTCATCTTACTTTCTGAAAATATAGATATGATATAGTTTTTCTGACTGTTATTTCATGCCAGACTTTACAGGATAAAACATAATGAGTGTCAATGAGTACAAAAATTACCTGAGCTGCCAACGTATCTTTGTCTCCAATATGAGAGAATGACAGAAGACCAGTTGAGAGGTCTAAGGAAAGATAAAACATACATTTCAAAATATATTTCTCAGTTTATACGTTATTCCCTATTTTGTAAATAATTGCTGATCATGCATTATCAGTTAGACAGTTAGCTTTACCATAAAATTAAGAACAACAAGCCTTAATTAAATAAAAATAGGGAAAACGGATTACATACCAGCAGTCCGATGAGGAACAGAACCTGACACAAGAGGAGCAGCCACCCCTCCTGATGATGTTTTGGAAACAGAAGCAGATTCTGTTTCATCCAAATTAACATTCACCAGCAGGTCAGAGAACCGATTTGCAGCAAGGAAGTCACCTACATTGTCTCTACACAAAGTAAATAAATAAATAAATAAATAAATAAAGTAATGAAAGAACACACTCAGTCAAGCAACACAGGTTTTTCTAATAATCCAGATCTGGCCAATGAAATGTTAAAATTCAAAACTACATAACTTAATGAAGGAAAACAAGACAAAATAGCTGAAGTCACATGAACATTACATTACACATTACTTATTAAAAACTCAAAAGCTGAAGACAGGGCTCGTACACATTTTTACCAATAAATTTCCTTGACATGAGACAATATTCATGACCTAATGTTCCATTATTTTACAATAAGAATAGAAATCTGTTCAAATGATCATAGCATATGTTAACTAAATGACTAATTTAATTAATTGACTATTAACGCTACGTGTTTGCTTTCTTGTTTTAGTAATAAGTACAAGCTGCAACTGTGCCAGACATTATACTCCACACAGACAGCATATCACATCACTGAATATTATCATTTAACTCAGTTTAAATCAGGATCTGAATTTCGTTTTGGAAACTTTTCTCTTTCACAACTGTTTACATTCACTTAACGAATAAACAACAGTGCTTATGAGGATACTCGCCAGGATGGCCATTTTTATGTCAGTTTGTGTGTATTTTTGCAGCTTTACCGCAACAAGCTATGCTAATTAGAGCCCTGCATTTCAGCCCAAGCCTGACAGGCCCCAACTTATTTACGGCTTTGGGACAATTTTCACTTCACAGTTCAGATGCGGACCGGACATTGGGCTTGTTTTAGACTTCCTCCTTATTTTTATATTTTAGATATCCATCAAATATTATGGTGATGAAAAGGATTTGCCGTGCTGGTGGAAACAACAGGAGACCATGCTACCGCGACTGTCAAAAGCGGCTCGGGTGGTGTTTAGTGTCCCGCCAGCAGCAGTGAGTGCTGGAAGAGTCTCGCATTAAAGCGCTCACAATAAAGCTTGCCGCAAAACCCCAGCAAGTAATTATCATGATGAATGTGTCGGGACCAGGGGAAATAAAATATTCGCTGAGTTTCATTTCATTTTAAAAAAGAACTTCAGCTCAAAACAAAAACACCACAAATTAAATCCTGACTGTCTTCTAAAAAAATTAAATAAATAAAAATAAAAAAATAATACACACAATGTATGCTGATACTGTGAGTGCACACGAATAAAAGTAGACCCTTAACAGTTCCGAATGATGTATTACTATTACCTTTATGAGCAAAAATGACTGTTGTTTCCACTAAGAAAAAAAAACGCAAGTGATTGCGCTGGCAACTCTATGTCCTGCAAATCGCCCTTTAGCTTCCACTCTCCGCACAAACAATTGAATACACATCTAATAGCACACATTTATCAAGGTTAACCATTTAAACTAATGTTGTGTTATGCTTTTTTTTTTAAGTATTTTTATATAGATTTTATAGATTTAGTCAGGTGGTGGTGATTTGAGAAGGCTAAACAGATCAAACATTGGCTATGATTAACTCGCTGTCTGCCGCTGGCCACTTGGTCGTTACTATAAAAAAAAAAAAAAAAAAAAAAATGTTCCAAACATAATTCTAAATTAACTTAATAAAGAAACAAAAATAAATAACCACTTTGCCATTAAAAATGAAACTGAACTATTTTAATGGCTGCGACAGCAGCTGTGTAATTGGGGAAGAGAGAAAGAGGAAAAAAAGATACGGGCTCCGGTCGGACTCAGGCCGATAATTCTGATAATCTGTCAGACAAGGGCTGGACTCGGGCATATGTTTGAGGTCCATGCAGGGTTTTACTGAGCTTGTTTGGTACCAAACTCAATTTGGTACTCACAAGGCAGCTTTATATATGCACAAACACACTTTGGATGTGACTGCGCACCACCTCTGGAGCGCGCAAGTACCGAATGGCTTAAAAGACGTGCAAATAAATAATACATTTTTGTGACGATGCAACAATGACCCAATTAGGCAAGTGACAACTCCGTCAACTGTACCGAAACGCGAGCAAAAGTCTTGTATCACAGCATGCAGCGGCTCTTGTAGTGCAGACAAGATGCGCCGATGCAAAGCCGTTTTAAGAAAAAGTCAAAGAGAGAAGTTGCGGTAAATATCGACTGATTATTTATACTAGAGCAAATAGCCTATAACTATTATAAGCACAATAACTAAGTAGTACAAGCACAAAAAAATTAACCGGAAAATTATTGAAGGTCACACTGATTTGTAACCGGCTTACAGACAAGAAAAAATAATTAACAACTACTGAACACTTACAAATCTTCTTTGAGGCTGAGAACAAATTTTTCCCTGCCTCCATCTGACCCCTGGGAACGCATGAGTGAAAACTGCCCATCCTCTAAATATGATGCTTGGATATCAGTTACTCTGTAAAAGATAAAAAGGACTCTCAAATAACACAATACTTCCAATGCACACAGACAAAATTAACAGCAATACAAGTAAAACATATGTGACCTGAACCTACATGAGCTAGCCTAGCGAACCTTTTCAATCTCAAAATTTCTTACCAACCAATCAATAAAATAAAGCACCAGTGTTTTGACCAACAACTCACATATAAAATAAATGTTCCTGCGCTTTGAAATAACAACTTTGGGGCTGTCTTAGGTTGCGTGACCATTTTTAATTTTCCTAGTTTTTTTGAGCGATTACTTCGTGTGATTTTGCACATTTTTGTTCCTTAGACTTACAACTTTAGTCCAAACATAATGATCAAAGTTACACTTTTAGGTTCAGGTTAGGGTCGATCTTTGTTTTGATGAACAGAGATCTTTTAGGTTGTTTTAAGTTGATGCGTGAACAAAACTTCACTAAACATTATTTGTAGCATGTCTCTCATACAATAATTACAATAAGCTGTGGGCTTTTTAACTTTAATATGAAAAAGTCTGAACTTTCAAATTCTTTTATAACGAAATTCAAGTGTGAGCTCCACATTCTCCAATATAAACCAATATGATACTCAAAAAACAATACACTCCTGAACAATAAAATTCATAGTGAAATTCAAACAATAAGTGCCATTTTCACACTCGTAATCTCAAAAGAAAGAGTAATGACTTGCTGAAGATCTTCATGTCTCAAGTAATTGCTCAATTACCATTTCAATTGCAGTAAGGCGTAAATAATGCAGTTTGTAAGTGTTACATTTAACTCAGAATAGCCCTTCAATGTACACAGCTTATTTGTAAGCAAGAGGGAAAATAAGCACTAACTAATGAACAAGAATGTGTAAAATATTTAAATATGTTCCAGTAAATGTGCATTAGGACTTCTCCTTGTTCCAAGAAGCTCAGACAATTCTGAGATTAGATAATGAGGTTATGATGATGAGATAATAGGTCGGGGGGCATGACACAAAGACAGATGCTATGGTTAAACCAAGTGAAATAAAAATCTGGAGTTTTACAAAGCAATATATAGAGGAAATCACTCAAACAACTGAGGAAAATCAAATCTGGCAGGCACAATGAACTTTATAATTTTTGGACCAAAAGAGATGAAATGACACTTTTCAAAGATTCACCAAAGAAACCGAGGAAGTCAGCATTCTCCCCTAGTTAGGGCAGACACGCAATCACAATATTCATGAGATTACATGCAGGAGTCACCCACCTGTTGTCTACTGGAGGTCTAATTTTAGCAACGGTAGAGGCGGCCATGGGCATCCCGAGCGTAGAGCCCAGTGTCACGTTGCCGAGAGTGTTGCGGCCGCTACTGCCCAGCGAGGCGTTCGAAAGGAAGCTGGGAAACGGCTCATCCTCAATGTTTTGGAAGTTCTCCATGTCTTTGTGACTCATTGACACAGGGCTTCACCACATGAGGAGTGACCTATAAAAATAAAAAAAAAACACAGAAGAGAGTGAACAGACCACATCATGAGTTCCTACAGGAAACCGGTGATAAATAATACTGTCATACTGTACTTGGATGTTAACAGGACTGCCATGAATCTGTAAACGTCTGCGTCAACTTAACTTAATACGAACCTGGAGAAAGTTATTTCTCTTGGACAGTGTCAAATCAGACATAACGGGGTGTTTTATAGCTCACACTGTTACACAGAGCTGAAATCTGTTGATATGGCTGTAGTTCCTGTTGCAATATTAACTTAATAAAAACGACATTTAGCAACCTCGTGAACTTGACTGCCTCTTTCTCTAGTATTTGCGTCTTTTTATCTGACGTTTGTAGTTAGCAGACTAGCAATAACCAACCACTTTAACTGCACATTAACCTCTGTGGTATGTTTCTGATAGCAGAATAACAGCCTTTTTCGGTGGACTGAATAAAAACTAAACAAATAAAGGTTAGCGGGCTGTTTAACTCAAATAACCGTCGTGCAATGGAGACTAACGTTAACTTAATCAAGGCCATGATACAAACACTTCAACCACACCTTAAAGAGTTAAACAAAGACAAAAGTAACACTTAAATTATCACTTAAACATTAAACAACCCTTTTCCTGGCTCGGACTTACTTTTTTTGGCCAGTCGTTGGATGAAAACTAAAGAGTGACAACAACTCTGAAAGAGATTCGCAACAGCTGAGAGGAATCTGTTTCGAGGACAACTTACCATGAGGGGAAAAGCGGACCTTGGGCCTTAATAAACGTAGTTCATTCAACTACTTCATGCAAATACAGCACCGATAATCCGTGTAATGCTAAAAATCGTTGTAGTTACAGTAGCCTCCCCGCTTTTTGAGAAGAGTTTGTCGAAGTGTAAAGATGAGGTGAAGCCATTAAGGGAGAATCCCGCCTCTAGGTTTCTCTTTGCGTGGGCGGGGCTCCGACATAAGGGCAAATTTCATTGGACAATCCTTTTTGACTGCTTTCAGCGAGTGGCGAAATCATGTGTCAATCACGTAGTTGTGTGTTTTGAATGAAGAAGCTGTTTTGTTGGAAACATTTTTACATAAATTGGTTCTAAATAGCGTTGCTTTGTGTATGCTTTACAGTTAGTAGTTACAACAGAAAAAATCGGAATGTATGAGGACTTTAATTAGTTGCATAGAGCTTACGATCATACATTTTAAATGCTTTAAATGATTATGTAATTATACTTTTCGAAATTACAAATGACGTTCCATATAAACTACGAGATCGTGAAATGTGATCCAGAGCAGCTGAGTCCAGCAGCTGAGGGAGCCCCACACCACAGTTGCTAACTGAACACACTGTATTCACCTAACGGCAAATTTGGACTGTCTGATTAAATTCTACACTAGAAATAATTATTCTGATTTAAGACCACACACAAAATTCCAGACTGCAGGACAAGATACGTGTATTCATACACAATAACAAATACAACGATTGAACCACTAAAAATACAGAAAATGTTTTAATGTCACTACTTCAAAATATGATCGCCATCCATAATTAGACTGTAGAGGTAATATTTCTAGTTTTTTTTTTTTTCCTTCCAGGCCCAGTCAGATGTTTATATTCAATCAACTATTTTATAAGTGATAAAAGAAAACAATTCTGTTGAAGTGTTTAACACCATGGCATTTAATACAACTTCCCTTTTTCTTCACAGAAACTTTTGACCATACATGTAAATCAAATCATCTTTCAAAAGTACCCTAGCAAGGATTATTATACTGTTATCGCCTAAAGTAGAAAAGCATGATTCAAATAAAACAAGTTCAAATATTTCTGAATACATCATATATACACCAGCTGCTTAAACCTTAACCTTTATGATTCTCATACAGTAACACAAATGTGAAGTCAATTAGACCAATATTTCGCAGCTTTGTAATGGCAGCATTTTTTTTTCCATGTCAACAAAACATAACTGGAATAAAATATAGATATGGTGTCTTTCCGTGATCAGAAAATCCATTTAAACGTGACTCATTTCAAAATACAGCAATGTATTTTTCACAGTCTGCATCCAGAGTAAAACAAATCCATAGACCGAAAGGAAAGTCAACTTAAGGATCATTGACTGAAGGCAGTTTGTAATAACAATGGACCCATGGTAAGTGCCAGTCTTCTTGCATGTCCAGCAAGCACAATCAGTTGGTCTCCTTGTAAAGTCCAGTATCAAAGAAGTGCTCAGCTCCAGATTTGGCTCCTGTCATATGGCATCTATCTTCCAGTGGCCCCATTTAGAGCACTCTGTGCAGTAGCAGATCCCAGGACGCCGCTCAGTGCACCAGGCTGACCAGATACTTGACTACCATATCCCTTTAGAATACCTGTGCACTTCCAATTGTCCATATAGTTTGCTGGAAAAATGGGCAAATTACAATAAATGAATAACACTTCAGTAGGTGCTTTTTTTGATGATTGTAGCAAACCCTCACCTTTCCAGAGTCTCACACAACCATCGTCACCAGAGGAAGCCAGAAGTGTACTGGTGATGTTCCAGCTGACCCGCCACACCTGAGAGTTATGACTGTCAAACTGAGCCAGCACCTGCACTTCAAACTTAGTGGGTGCTGAAGAAGAGCTGTCCTTTCTGTTATTCAAAAAACAGCAAGTAAATCTATTGGCATCCAATTAGAATTTAACCAAATATCTCTGAATGTTCAGCTTTACAAAAAAAAAAAAAACAGAAGCTTGCATTATTAAAAGAACCCTAACGTTATTTAACATTGTAGTAAAAGTAATATAATTAAAAGTATAGATGCAGTGATGTACAAGGTTAAACAGTAGAGACAAATACATGGCAGCACTACACAATTTGTATTGATCCCATTTCACTGTAATATACATTTGGTTTCATTTTGCTCACTGAAGTGGAACCAGTTTGAAGATGCGCACGTCTTTGGTTGCAATAGCAAGTACATGGAAAGACCGTCCCAGATTTGGAGCAAATGCAATATCATGTACAGCATCTGCAACTGTCATCAGGGTCTCTGCTTTGGCATATTTCCTGCAACCATCAAAAAGTCAAAAAATAAACATCCAACCTGTGAAGGTTAAAACACTTATTTAAATGTTTAAAATGTGTACAATGTGAAAGGTTTGTGTGTGCGCTAACTGTTGGTATTTCTTAGGTCAGTGTGACAATGATAGTTGTGTTTCACACTATTCTAAATCTGACGAATCCAGAATGTCTAAAATGTTGATGTTCCTTGTTTTTTTTTTTCTGGATGAGTGTGAACTAGCCTATAAAAGGATAAGGGGATTAAAGGCAAACCTTGTAACTTCGTTATACTCATATATCTGAACTTTGCCGCCATACGTTACATTGCTGTCATCGCTACCCACTGCAATCATAGGTGCATGAGCTCGGGAACTGTGAAGAAAAAAAAATAAAATAAAAATACATATTTTTATTAATCAAACAGGTGCATTCACCGATTCATTTTACAAGACAACATTGTCTCAGAAGTGATCTGAGAAAGTCAAAGAGACTTGGAAATGTTTTCTAGCACACCTATTGCATCTGACCTCACTGTTCGATGCTGACAAGCATGTAAAACATCAGTGCTAGTTGCGGTCACAGATCTAATGAGAACTCAATTATCTGAGACATTCAGATGCACGATATATTAAGTTACAAATTGTGCACAACTAAATCCACAACTGTGTAGGTGTACATGCTTACATCTATTACCACGTAGATGTGTTTATCTATCATTTGTGTATTCTCACCTGGAAGGGTTCCAGGAGATGCAGGAGCAGGAGAGTTTGGATGAGATCTCGTGCTGCAGGGACCACTGGCTCAGGTTCATCACGTCAGGGGCCTCGTAGATTCGCACCACCCCGTCTGCAGAACATGTGGTCAGCATCAAGCCCATGTGCTTCGGGGCAAACTTCACGTCGGTCACAGATGTCCGACTGTCCACAAGTGTGGTTTCTTTATCTGATGTGAGAACAGGGAAGACATAAATGTTATGCACAGGCTATGTTAGGCATAGAATAACTGCTTTCTGTACAAAATATATATACACATTATCCTGTCAAATATATGCAGCACATCATAAGTCTTAAAAAAAAAAAAAAAAAAAAAAAAAAAACACTAGACAATAAAGAGCACACTTAGCAAAGCAGCTTGCCATGTAGCCACTCTTATTTAGGAAGCCTCCTTTCACAACTATGTATAAACCCTAACCAAATCCAACTTATTTAGGGAAAATGCACATCCTAGAAAGGATCTCTTACCCAGTGGCTTTGTCCTCGTTGTTTGTCATTGGACTCTCCAACAATCTCCTCCCATACTATAGCAGTACGGTCAAAGGAGCAGGACGCCAACACCTGTCCAAACTCTGGATGGGCCCAGGTCACTCTCCAAACCGAGCCACTGTGAGTCTACAAAACAAGTTTCTGTCAAAGTACAGCACAAAACCCAAGACACTGGATTATGATGACCAACACTGAGTCTACGCCAATTCACGATAACCAAAATCCAACTGGTAAACCGTCTGAATGAGAGAACTACATGCTGAGATCAGAGAAAACGTTCTCACAATTTGATTTTTATTGATTTTGAAGAATGTGATTCCAAACTTGACTGTTATCATTTTCAATTAGATTAGAACTACAATTGTTAACTAATTAATAACTGATTAATTTATATGCTTTATTCTCTTGCCCCCTAGTGGGCCCAGGACTCCTGGTTGAGAACCACTGGTTTATGGTAAGACCTACTTTCCAGCTGGCTGTGCAGGTCCATTCTCCATTACCACCCTTATCCCACACCTAAGGGAAAAAAAAAAAATTATTTGCACACTTTGTCATATTCACTTCCTTTTAATTTGCATTGCATATGCTCGTTCAGCAGATGTTGCATGCATTGCAAACAAACTCTAGCAGGCCGTGGGATGATAAACCTTTTACCTTAATGCTTTGGTCGCTGGAGCACGTCGCCATTCTCCGCCCGTGAAAATCATAAGAAACATCGTGGATCAGGTCTTTATGATCGGCTGCAATGCTGCGCGCGACAAACATCCTGTTTTTATCATCGACACTTCTTGATAATGGCACGCGGGAAGTAAACACGAACGTGTGCACTTCCCTACTTTTTTTTTTTTTTTTTTTTTAAACGCGAGGCTGCAAGCGGTCCAATCACGTTGAACTTGGAAAGCATGTGTCCCATGAAGATCAGCGGAACTGAGCACGCGCGGTAAAGCAGCCTCGCATTTTAGTCAAACAGCGCCCTCTATTGCATGTGACAGTGACCGTGCACAAGACAGGAAACCACGGATGTTTGACATTTGCATTTATTGAACAGTAAAATATGTTTGTGTTAAGAAAACATTAGAACGTCAATCTTTACTCGTTTGGATGAAAAAAAACAACTGGCTAGAAAAGAGCATACAAAATGTGCTCTGCTATATAAAAGGAAGCTGCTTTAGATCATTCAACAACAGTAAAACCAGAATAGGACGTGAACGGTGTAAACATGAAGAGCCCTCAATCCCTTATAACCATTAGAATTTAGAAATCATCAAAACATGTCAGCAATGAGAAGTACGGTAAGCAAGAGAGGAACAAGGGACAACTGAATGGAAGGGCCAGCGTTGCACAAGTCTTCCTCACAGCAGGTGGTCTCCAAGGTGTACAAGGTCTTATTGGCAAGGAACTCTACAACCGTTGTCTTGTTGCACTTCTCCATGGGAAGACAGCCCTTCACCTTTATATCCAGCACAGAAGCTGAAAAACCAAAGGGAAAGGATTGCCGAGTAACAAAAGTAGATGGGGGAGAGAAAAAAAAAAAGAAAAAAAAGGGAGACACCCCAAAACACTGAACTTTAGAATCACTTTTACCTGCTTTACCAGTTCCCACATAACACAATTCGTCACGATCACTGCAGTTTGTCTTGGTAGTGTAACACAAATCCCAGAATCCAAGCTCACACCGAAAGCACTCAAGTGTTTGTCCTGCAAGCAAAGGAATGCATTATTTGTTAATGGAATGAACAGGTGCGTATAGTGTGGTCGCTTTTCATGTTGTTAACGGTGTTTGCTATTAAAAAGTTATTAAATCACTCATATTGCAGATACAAAGGGACTTGATCACATTGGTATGATTCTACTTAAAATGTAGTATTATGGATATAAATGGTTAACAAAAAATCCATTCAAAACATTTGTTATAATAAAACAATATAGCACAATAGGCTACTTTCCATGGAAATTACTGACTTACCCAAACAAAACAAAGTCATCACCAAAGCAAAGGCAGTAAAAATATTTCCCCTCATGTTTAAGTGAGTTTTAAAGGTAGACAAGGCCATAAATATGAAAGCACAACTTGAGCTGGATATACTACCAAACAGACAGCCAGTCTATGCAGTCGTGTGTGACAATGGGGATTGTTGTTTAATAAGGTGTGAGGGGGATAAAGGCATTATCTCATTAGCCATTCATAAGAAGCAGCTGTTTAGCACGTCCAGCGCAAGAAAAAAACTAAATATATCACGTGCACGTTCAAACACATCCTTTCTCAATCGTAATTTAATGCAAAAGTTTTAATCAAACTATTTAAGTTGTCAATATAATGTAGGCTAATCTGTTTACTTCATGACTTCAAAAGACAAGAAGTTAAAAAGAGAAAATGATCAATAAACTAAAAGGATAATAGTTTTCCTGGAAGTAGTGTTTCATTTGTGAACGAATCGGTGTAATTCGGGATTTGAAAAGAATCTTGAATTTGAACAAATCTTTCTCGTTTACTTCCACGCACTGACTCGCGTAATTCAGAACGTATTACGATTTAATAGTTCTGCCTTATAAAGTTATTATATGGCAGATATAGTAATGATAGTGTGCTTTTTTATGCTTAATATTGTCTTTTTGCTATAGCTTGAAAGGCATGCTCTAAATTGGTGAATGAGGATGGCTTGGAAAAAAATTAGCTTAGTTGACATTTGTGGAAAAACTTGATTTGTAAATGAGGAAATTTAATAAAAGATCTTGACATTTTGTTGGTGAACGACTTGAGTGAATGACCTCGTTGCACAAACTTAGTAGCCTTCTCAGAAAGAGTCAGTGAATGAATCGTTTTGGTGAAATGATTCAAAAGATTCGAAACACTTGTACGAGTCGCCTACCTGGAAGTAATCGAGGTAGCCATGTTGACTCGTGTCCGGCAGAGGGCGCTGTTTTGTGGCTCTCCTCCGGCACACGGAAGTAGCCGATGGGGGTGCTGAAAGTGCTGGTAATTTTATCCTCTTTGATGAGGGTTAACATCGCACTGCACCGTTCCTTTCCGTTTTCAAGGGATCATGACCATTTTTAACAAGGGAACAGTGACCCCTCGTTTGAGCTCAGACGACATATGATTTAACCATCTCCCATTTGAATAACCCCGCTTCGGGAAAAAATGGATCAGGAGTTTGAGAACATCGATTCATCTGGACAGTGGCAAAACCTTTATAATGTAAGTCATACGGTTCTTCTGAATGATTCAATCTGAGCCGTTCTTAGGATGAACGCTTGGGACACCTGCTGTATTCTACCCTGATAGATTTGTAATGTTTATCTAATAGTCCTATATGCAAGTACTCGGGGCCGTGAGAACGAATGGGTAATTCAACTTTGCGTTACAGCGCATGCGCGTAGTACCGAGAAATACGGTCCACATGAAATTACTGCCCGCAGCTACACCTGAAATAATCTTCTTTTGTGAACCCTTCAGCTCGGGTAAACCCGAACGTGAGTTGGACGTGGTGTTACAATAATTTAGAACTCAATCGGTTTATTATTTTTAATTCTTGTCAACAAGCAAAACGAATAAAACCACACAACGAATTGTCATGCGTTAAAATAACTTGTTTACTCTGAGCGCGAGCAATGTGAAGTGCGTGACTGGTCATGTCACAGTGCGGTGCATTAGAGCGGCTTCCTGTGAACACGTGGGCTGCGTCTCAACACCTTGTGAGCTATCTACCTAGACAGCATTTCGAGACATCACAGTTTCACCTTAGTTTTATTTTTTTAGGCATCAAATGCGTTCCAAGTCGTATCGCCCTTAATGTCATCTGATCTCTGCCGCCTTCTACCCCCCCCGCGTGCATCTGTGATGCTCAAAAATGCCGTCCAGTTAGGGAGCTCGCTAGGTTTTGACACACAGCCATGCACTGATACGGTTTCTGAGAACTGACGAGCACTTCCCAAGAACTGAAGAACCAAAGCTGTCAGTTTTCTATAATAAACTCAGCCAGATAGTCCTACATGCACAACCCCCCGTTTTTGCCTGGATATGTTTAATACTGACCGATTTATTTGTTCTTTATTCATATTTTAATAACATTCCCGCCTTCTTTTGTCATAATAAATATATAAAGAAATGTTTCTACGCAGGTTTTACATGTCATGTAATACATGAGCGTGGAGTGGTGTGTGTGTGTTTATTTATTTTTATTTTTTTAAGGGGTGGCTCTTAGGGTTTTCACACTGATATTTGTTATTTTGGTAATTCTTTCTAGGAAATCCGTAACCAGTCTCAGGAGTGTCCCTACAAAGTGGCAAAGTTCCCAGAAAATCGCAATAGGAATAGATATAGAGACGTCAGTCCCCCTGTAAGTTTCTTCCACGTAAAACCATTTGAAACAATGTTTCACTCATTTTGTAACCTTGCCCTGAAAAGGGCAGTGTACTTAAACTTGTATCATTATTTAGCCAGCGTCATTTTGTTTCACATCTGTGTGACCTTTTTTTTTTTTTTTTTTTTTTGTGTGAACCAAAATAGGAAATGTTAACAGTCTCAGGATAACAGCCTCAGTCACCATTTCACTTTCATTGTATAAAGAAAAAATGTAGTGAAAGTGAATAGTGACCTAATGTGTGAGGCAAAGCCATACAGAAGTTGCTTATTTGTTTTATTAAAATGTCCTTAAAAGCTTTTTTTTTCTGTGAGCTTAATCTTGATTTCAGATTGATTTAACACAAATTGCCAAAATAATTGTCGACTCTCCCTGAATTACCTGAATTTTTGTGTGTTTAAGATGGACCACAGTCGGGTGAGATTAGAAAAATTCAGAGAATGACTACATAAATGCAAGCCTAATTACCATGGAGGAGGCCCAGAGAAGGTACATATTTTACACAGGTATGGCAGCGTAATGGAAAAAGTAAGTCCACTGTTTGCATTTAGCTGACTTGCATTGATCTCTCACTTGACCTCAATACACATTTACATGTGGTTTTTATAAAACCAACAAATTAGATTTTACATGTTTCCTCTGTTTTGAGTGAATTTGTGTTTAGCGTCATGAAACCTGTCTTTTTAACATCCTTTACAGCCTTTTGTAGAACAAAGAAGAATGTGTCGAAGATTGTAATTTAATGTAACATGCATGCATTTCTTTTGCACTGACCAGCTTGCTTGTGTGTTCTCTAATGTAATTGCAGACACTTTTCTCTTTGTGCAGGGCCCTCTGAGGGAACACTTGTGGTCACTTCTGGCAATGATTTGGAAAACAACGTTTGCAAAGCAGTTATTATGCTTACCAGAGTTATAGAAAAAGGCTCGGTGAGTGAAACCAAAACAACACTTGTTTCTTTGCCTTGCTTTGTTTTTACATTATTAACGTTTGCATTTAAAAGAAAGAAACCACTGCTTGTGGTCCGCAAGTTGTTATATTTAAAAAATATATATTTACTACATTTTATTTAGCAAGGATTGCATTAGGTGATGAAAAGGGGACAGTAAAGACATTTACTCTTTTACCAAAAAAAAAAACGTTTTAAGCAGCACAACTGTTTCCAACACTTAATACTTTATAAGCAATATTTTTCTTGAGCACCAAATCAGCATGTTAGAATGATTTTTGAAGACTGGATCTTTATTATGTATTAAGCTGATAAATAGTAATGTGTATTTGCTTGCTTAGTGGGGGAAAATGAAATATGGTTTTTGCTGTTTTTGTTCAATCTGAACAGGAGAAGTGTGCGCAGTACTGGCCATCGAAGGAGGAGCGAGACATGGATTTCAGTGACACTGGGTTTTGGGGTGACTCTGGTGTCTGAGGACGTCACACACGAATTACACAATCAGACAATTAGAACTCAGAAATGGCAAGGTGAAACGTAATTTTAAATTATTACATCACTGAATACTTCTCTAAACAAAACATCAAAAATAAATGTTGTTTTAAATGTTGTCCCATATTTTTAGACAGGAGAAACCAGAGAGATCCACCATTTTAATTACACAACGTGGCCTGATTTTGGCGTGCCGGAGTCCCAGCATCATTCCTCAACTTCCTTTTCAAGGTTCGAGAGTCTGGCTCATTGGTGGCCAGAGAACGGACCTGCGGTGGTCCACTGCAGTGCAGGGAATAGGGAGATCTGGGACTTTCTCATTGGTGGACACCTGCCTTGTATTGGTAAGACTGCGGTTACACAATATTTAATGATTCTAAAGGTTTTACAGCAAATCATCATTTATTACATTCATTATGTGAGACTGAAATCATTTTTTTTTAACCAGGGTTAGAAGATTGTCATTATCAGGTACTATATAGTGGTCTGTTTAACTGATATTTCATTGTCATTTTGTATTTGTAGATGGACAAGAGGAGAGACCCGTCCGTCTGTGGACATTCAAAAGGTTTTGTTAGATATGAGAGAGTATCGAATGGGCCTTATCCAACCAACCCAGATCAAGCTTCGTTTTTCATACATGGCAAGTCATGGAGGGAGTCAAAGCGCATCCTGGAAGACTCGGCTCTGCAGGTGTCAAGCAGGTGCGATTGCATTATTCCATTTGATTTTGAGTAGTTTATTAATAACCAGTTGTTGCATTAAAACAGTTGAATTGCTGGGGATAGGTATTGTGTTATTCCTAAAACGTACATCCGCTCTTCCAATTTTGGGGGACAGTAGAGTTGGTAGTAGTTTATTAGATTTATACTTAAAATTTATAATGTACAAAAGGGGACAGTAGAAAACTTTTGAAACAGTAAAATTATTTATTTATTTATTTTTGTGTGTGTGTGTACTTTAATAAATAATAACCATAGTCATTTCCATAGTAATGGTGCTTTAAAATATGTGTGAATAGTTGATGTGTAACATGTCGATTAAAAAAAAAAAAGTATGTTTGCCTCCCAAAAGTATTTAATGTACTGTTTATGTAAAAACAAACCTTTTGCATTGACAGCAGAAGCAGCCTGAAGAGTGGCAGGAGCCAGAAGCTTATTTGTTTCATCTGTCTCAGAGCTCATCCTGAGTTCAGAGAACCTCAACGGACAGTCTGACTCTTTGTACAGAGCCACATGATCCAGGAGAGAACAAGACGGCATGCATTCACCACAAGGACCACGAGCATACAGAGTTAAAAACATTAAGGTAAGAAACAAAAGAAAAAAAGAATGTTTTGTAAACTTGTATGTACTGAGTAGCTGAGCGTGAGATTGTTATTTCAGTTTTTCTAAATCTAGTTCCAGATCAACCATAATTTGAACAACAGTACATAGACAGGAAGTAAATTCCTATATGTATTCTATATGTATATTATATACGTAATACATCTATTGCCACTCAAAAGTTTGGTGTCGATACGATTTTCTTTGTTATATATATCATTATAAATTAATGCTTTCTATTCCACCAAAGGATGCATTAAATTTGATAAAAAAAAAAAAAAAACATGACAGTCATAGATTATTTTAAAATGTCAAAAACCAAAAAAAAAATCAATTTCTAATAAATGCTGTTCTTTTTAACATTATATTCATTGATGATAAAAATCTTAGGAAAAAAAAAATCATGTTATATCAGGGATTTCACACAATTTTCACAACCATTCCCTTAACATTTTGTTTATTAACATTTTATATTAGTCAATCGTTTCTTGAGCACCCAAATAATATCATTCAATATTAAAACATATAACCGCATACTTAAAATTGATTTCTGAAGGATCATGTAATAAGTTGAAACCAGCTTCGCGTGTTGCCCTCCCCGCCCCGCCACCCCTAAATGTGTGTGCGAGGACTTTTAACAAGATGACGTTTTTATAACCAATACATTGTGAAAATTATATTTCAGAAAACAGCGAGAGTGCACTTTTTAAACTGTCCGCTATTATGAAATTTCCAATAGCAGTGGTGTTGTAATGTAGCTGTAGTGTGAATGTACATTACGATCTGTCTGAAAATTTGCCAACGCTGAAAGTGCACGATAAATAAAGTTTTTGCTTCCAAAATAAAAGAATCGACATCTGAACAGCCTAGACGAGTCGGTTAGTAATCTGAATCCCACTTCTGTTTATTTTACTTAAGTTGCTTGTGCAACGATTTGTTATCGTAAAAAGCGCTATACAAATAACCTTGATTGAATTGAATTCTGTGAGTGGGGTACACCATCAACATGGTAACACATTTGCATAATGCGCACTTTATGTTTCCACACGTTGGCCAGCCGCGAACAACTTGACGACTTCCGCCCACAAACCTTCGGCGCGGGGACTGACAACAGCTTCTCTAATCTCGGAGAGCTGAACTCGGGATTCACTAAACGCTTGCTGTTGAAATATGGATCAGACATCCTGTTTATTTGGACCAGTTCCTCTACTGAATCACAAACCCTGTAAGTTTTATATACTAAAGATGTCTATACTTTTCTATAAGAGCGCTCAAAATACCGAACTATTGAACTAAGCGTATCATTTCCGACACACGCTGTACGCCGTAGACCAATCATAACTAGGCCATCTGACCAATCAGAGCAGAGCAGGCTCACAGAACAAAGGAGGGTTTTTAGAGAGACTGAGGCGACTCATGTTGAAACAATGCACATGTACGGATTCGAAACCGTGACCCACTCCCAGACGAAGCGCGTGAGCACACGCTGTGAGAGCAAATGACCGCTGGAGAATCGACTAGAGGGTGATAGTAAATGCATATTGATTGTGCAGGAGCGAAACGACGCTTTGTGTGGAATAGCGGCCAGTAGTCTCCCAAACACAAGAATATAAAGCAACCGCTAGTAGAACAGCCGCATAATAGGGGCACTTTAAGGCTGTTAATTAATGGAACCCTACCCGGAAAATGTGCGAACCGTATGAGTGTTTAGGCCTATTAAGAATAATATGCAAGTAGATCAAACCATATAGTGGTGTTGTGTTATGCTTCAGCGCTTCGCAAGCGGAACCGCGAGGAACGGCATAGCCAGCAACGGCAACAGAGGGTGCCAGCAAATGAAGTGGGAAACTAAGCGATTCGGAGAAGAAAAAGAGACCATGGCTTTTCTGGAAGTCGCGTGCGCTGGAAATGTCGGCGCTTGGGTGCAGGCTGTAGCATTGGGACCTGCTGCGGTGCTGGGCTTTTAGTAATCCGAATAATAGCGTGTGTTTAATCCCACAGATTCGAAAGGCTCTTTGTCTTTTATTTGCCCCAGTGGACCCAACATTAATGGTACTCATCATTAGTAGGTGCTTCGGCACCCGTTCTGTAGTATTCTAGGGTGTCAAAAGTCATGTAGACATCGCGCGTGAGTGTGTGTTACAAGACTTCATACCGGATGAGTAGACTTCAGGAGTTTATTGAATGTTTTGTGCTCGATGATGTGGGAATATACAGTGTAAACCACTATGATGTAGTTACAATTGTAACTACCTATAGCAGTTTTTCCAGCATGGTAATTTTTCGCGAGCAGAGGCAAGGCGCTGGTACTTACACCCTTTCACTGTTATACCGTATTTTTTGCACAGAGCAATGTCAATAGACCCTCACGCGGTCCGTCTGAGTTTAATTAATGCTTCTGTTTGCTAAAATTACCGCCAAATGGGATATTCATTAGGGTGACTCATTTGGTTTCAGTAGGCTCAAAAAGGCCAGTGAGGTTCCGTTACATGCACATACAGGACACGCGCTCCGCGCTGCTGTATAGTTTATTTTAAAAACTTGACACGGTAGAATTTAGACCAGAATGCTAATCAGTGGTCCGGTTTCCACTTTTTAAGAAAGTGTACATAGTAAACTCCTTTACTAAAGAAAGACATATTGCTGTTTTGTTTGCAGTATTTTTTTGTCGCTGGCACTCTTCTAGTGACTATGACACTTCTCTGGTTACACACTTAATATGGGGATCTCTTCATTTCAATCGATGCACGTGGGGTAAAAGTGATGTATGAAGTGCAAATAACTGCAGATTGTGACAGCGGCCATTTTAATAGGGGGGATGTGGGGTGGGTGCTACTACAGTGCCTTGTCAGTCCTGTTTTTATTTTTAGAGAATGGGAGCTAAACTAACCCCTAGCGGTTTATTTTTGTCCTCCACGGATCAATAGTTTGGTTCCAGTCGCAGTTACCCTCAACATGTAGGATTTCATTGTGGTTTTAATGCCAATTACTTAGCTTAATCGAGAGAGCGAGTCAAATTAGATGTATCTTCCTGCCAGGGTTCCAAGAATTGATCCAATATTTCAAGAAGTGGCTTAATGGTGGGAGTTGGTAATTTCTTTCAATCATAGCCAATTGAACCGATACCGGGGAAAGAACAATCCCTTTTCCTCTCAGGCAGTCTGTTGTCACCACTTAGGAAAAAGCTGCCCTGGTAAGGAGCTAATAATCTTTTTCAGAATGATATGAGGAAAGCGGTTCCAAACATGCTTTTGCAAAATGTAATTGACCATCTGGTTGGCGGCATAAATTAATATAAACAAGTGTTGAACTAGTTCTCCTGGTACACTATAGTTCTAAAGGCTCTGAAAGATTTTAAATTGGAATGTCATATCTATAGCTATAAACATGTTTTTTTTTTTTTTTTTTTCAGTAATAAGTCACCTATACTAATAACGATACTTGTCGATTCAAAATTTATGCTCAAAGATTTTACATGTTTAATGATGAAATTCTTTTTTTTGTTTTTTTTTCAGAGAGTTTTGGGTTACATTTACATATATTAGCTCTCGGAGCGATTCTAAATGTCAAGGGCGTTTCGTCACCGATCGACAAATCCTAATAGACGAAAATGCAAAATAGGTTTATGATTTTATCATTGCGAGATTTGATTTAAGAATACAGGTCTAATTGTTATATTACTTGAGGCGTATTCTATTTTGTTGTACAACATAAATTGCACATTGTTGTTCCCCAAACACAAAATTTTAAGCTGCTTTGTTTTTGAGACTAATAAGTTGCTAAGTAAGGACTTTTTAAATAATGACAGCTTTGCAGTGACTAAATAACGCACTGTGGCGAACTACAAGATACACATTTTATTATGGACGAAACAATAGAACTACTCCCATAGGATACATGCTAACCCTTTCAATTCAAAAATGTAAATATACTGAACCTTGTTTGTAAATTCCAAAAAAACATTTCTTTGCATTTATGATTGTGGATTTTAGCAAAAATTTTTAGTTTTAATAAAGAATTTTTTCCTCCTTTTTAGAAAGGCCTAAAGGTATTTTCCCAAAAAAGAGAGGACACGAATATTTCAGGATACTTTCTGTTGGAATTTGGTATGATAGGTAAAGTACTTTTGTGTTTGTAAAAAACTAAAAGTCCAGAGGGGGTTGCAAAAAGAATTTTCCCTAAGTTAAAGACGCGGGCCCATTTAAAACCCGAGTTTAATATTTTCTAAATCTCCGAAATCGAAAGTATAAAGCTAAAAAAGACTATTGTTTTTAAACGTAGGGTTGGGTTTTTGTTTGGCTTTAAGTTTTTTAAAGTCGAAACGCGGGAAAAGCAGGCGCGTGCGCAGCCCCCCCCTTTCCCTTTTCCGCCAGGATTTAAAAACGTCATTGCAGGAATCAAAGGTTTTTGATCGCATCCACAGCAACAAAAAAAAAAACATAAAAATAGGGAAAAATTATATTAAAAAAACTGGTTTAAGCAGCGGGGGAATTAAAATGCTTTTTTTTTAAATTTGAATTCACGTGAAACAGTCCCTGCCCCCAGAAAAGCAAATAAATTAAAACAAAAATCCATGACCTTTTAATAAAGGTAACGTACTATGACTATTATTTCCCTTAGTGAAAGACTTTCCCTTTTGTAATTTGAGCAAAAAATTATGTCAAACCTTTATATTAAATTTTACATCATTTTGGATTAAAAAATTTTGTAAGTTATTGTAAAAAACGCTACAGAAAGCTTGGGGGTTTTTTTCTAAGGGTTTTGTTTTTTTAAAGGGTGTTTTGGGTTTTTGAAAACCCAAACCCACACACGCAATATTTTACAAGTGTTTTTTTTGTCCCAATTACTACCAGCTTTTTTTTAAATTTAAAATACACTTTTATAATTATTTATTTTATTCTCAGAAAGGGTGCTTAATTTGATCCAAATAGATAATTTTTTTTTATTTGAATTTTTTTTTGAAATGTATCCGCATTTAATGTTTGGGAAAGGGATCACTACACAAAATGGTTAATTGTTGCTGAAAATCGCAGTAATAAGACATTTAAAATGTATTAAAATAAAAAACCGTGTTTTTTAAATTTGGTAACATATTTCACAGTTTTGCGTTTTCTTTTTTTTTGAATCCAATAAATGCACCCTTTTTGGGAGTAAGGGACCTTTCAAAAAAACCTGATATTGAAAATTCTAATCTGTTATTTGTAAAAACCCTTTTTCAGATGGATACCCATGGTAAATTCGGATGTTTGCGGAGACCGGAGGGGTATGGGCCATGGACCGCTTTTCCCCTTGGGGGATTTCATACTTTTCCCCGGGGGAGGGGATCGTGGAGGATTGATGAAAGATCTCCACTTCACAAAGTGAAAAGTTTTTGGGATTATTTTTTTGCAAATGAGATTGAAATGAATGCTCTTTTTTTTTTGTTCTTTCCCAAAACCCTAATATTGAGTATCGTTTTTTTAAAAGGCTATTGTTTCCCCCACGGGGGTTTTCTCCCCTGAAGCCTTCTGTGAAAATTTGCACTCTTTTTTGGGACAAGAACATCACCGCGAAGACATGAGTGTTGTTAATGGCTAAAATTTTTTTACCCTCTTTCATTCTAAACCCAAAAATTAGCTCATTTTTTAAAAACACAAATGAAACTTTTTCGTGCTTCAGTGTAAGTGATTTTTTCCCATTTTGTGGCGCATTTTCACTTTGTTCATAAAAAAGTGATTGTATTTTTTCAAAGACTGATTAATTAAATTAATTTTTTTTTCCTTTTCAAAAAACACATGAGTTTTTAATGTTTTCTGCCCCTACTTAAAAAAGTCAGTTAAACCAAAGTAAGAACAAACCCCTTTAAAAAACATTCCCCAGCTAACATCAGCCCCTGGGGAGTCCCTTACCTACAATTGGGGGGAAAGGGCCCTTTCCCTAGCATTTGCGGACCCAAAACCCTTTTCCCCGGGTAGGTGTTACTTTCACCCTTTCTCCACTCCGAAACCGCGTTTCCGTCCAAACCGGCCCCATTGCCTGTAAACCGACCTACGGGAGGGCTTTCTTGGGAAACCCACGAGTGGCCCAGGGTCTTAAGAAACCCTCTTTTTCGGGGTCTAACCCCTCAGCCCCCGGGTTTCTTAAAATGGACCACAGCTTTTGATTAAAGCAATCAAAAAAAGACAAATACAAGTGGAAAATTTGATTATTTTTTTTTAATTCAGGTGAGGGGCAAATGTACCCTTTTTTAAAAGAACCTGGTGTGTTTTGTTTGGACAGGAGACTAGAAAGATGGCGAGCTACCCATGCTGCCTCGTGACCCAGGCACATGGTGCTGTTTTAAAACCGCATTGGGGACACGACACTATTTCTTTTTATTTTTTTGATGGGGGAGTTTCGGTGCTCCCGGGGGGAAAACCAGGTCTCGCGAACTCGGGGAGTGGGTAAGCCCAATTTTTTAAAGGGGAACATTTTCCTTTCGTAACACACATTTTACCCAAATCCAAATTTTTTTTATATTATTTTTTAAAAATTTTCCTTTTGCTTGGTTCCCCCTTTTGGGACAAAAAAAAAGATTTTTTGACAAAGTTTAAATTTTTTTAACTTACTTTGAAAGCCCTTTTCTTTTTAAACAAAAACATTTGCAGCTCTTAAAGTTTCTTTTGGGATTTAAAATGTACTTTTAAGATAAAAAAACACATTAAGGGTGTTAACCCTTTAAAAAAGGGTTAATGGGCAGGTCATGTATTTTTTTTCCTCAGGCAGGAAGAAAGGGTTGGTGTTCTGAATCTAAATTTGGGGAGTGTTCCCCTCTTACTGGAACTGAGCCTGAGTCGTCACCCCCAGGTGAGGGGCCACTATTAAAGAATATTGGGTAACTTTAAAGGAAAATTTTTAGGTTTAGACAAATTAAACTCTCTGGGAGCATGAAAAGTAATTTTGACTGTCCCGTAATAAAAAGTTTTCAGAAAGTACTTTTAATGAAATCTACGGGCAAGACATTCAAGGAGTAAATGTTAAAATTTTTACTGTTTTAAAAAGGGCCCCTTAGGGTAAAGAAAGGGCATTTTTTTTGGGGTCCCCCAAAAAAGGTTGCAGGCAAGGTCAAAAAAAAAAATTTCTTTTCTTATAAAAGCTTTATTTTTTCCTTCTTTTCTCAAAGACCCCCCCGATTCGTCAACGATTCTTTTTCCAAAACCCCCCTTTGCGTGATGCAAACTTGGTGATTGGCCGCAAAAAGATGTATGCCATAAAAAAGTGTTGGAGGAGGGCTTGGTACCTCTATTTTTACCCCTCCCAAAAAGAACCCGGGCAAAAAGAATTTCTTTTTATCAGACCCAAATTTTTAAATCCCCAAAAGGGGGAAATAGCTAATTTCATGTTGACGCCCAAAATGAAAGGCTTTGGGGTTCGTTTAAAAGACTCTTTAAGATTCAGAGTGACTTTTCTTTGGGGGATTTAATTAAAAATTTTCAGGGGGTTTTCATTTTTAGAGCTGTGTTTTCCCCCTGCGAAAGGATTTAAAAAATCAAAAAATCAAAATATGGTAATGAAAACGGAAAAGTATTATAAGAAAGCACGCTTGTATGTCATTGTTTTCAATTTTTCACCCCGTCATAAAAGTAATGACATTTAAAACCCCTATACCTTTTTTTAGTAGCATTTTATCCGTCCACCATTTTTTCCTTTTACCCAGAACATTTTAAAGGAGTTGTTTTTCTTGATCATTGTACAAAGGGGATAATCTTAACAAAAATTTCTTTTCTATTCTCTTTATTTGTTTGTAACATTCTTTTTAAAAAAGCTTGGCTAAAACAAAAAATCGGGTCTTACTTTCAGCATCCCTGGAAAGGCAAAAACAGCAAAAGGGAGGGTTTTTTGGGGTTTTGCCAAAAAAGTGGTGGGAGGAGTTCTTGGAATTCGCCCCAACCAGTCCAAGCTGGTGAAATCTTTTCACAGGTGGACCTGAAGTTACTGTTGAAAGTTTATATTGGGGATTTTTTACTCAAACCGTATTTTCCCCCGGTGTTTTTAAAAGTGTTGTTTTTTCCCGGAGAAAAGGTGTGAAACCCGGCCGTGTGTTTTTAGTAGGGGATTTTCGTGCCGGCAGGCTTTTAGAGTCCCGAAGGGCCCGGGGTTTTGTTACCCGTTTTGCTCAAGAGAGCACCGTGGGGTGGGGGAGTCCGGCAGGGGCAGTGTGCTCTATATGGCCTTTTTGCAGAAAAAAAGAAGACACCCTATTTATTATTTAAAAACTAAGCATGAACCCGAAAACCATAACAGAGTAAAAACCTTTGGGAATTTTAATTGCGTTTTTAAGTTGAAAAATAGATTTGATTAGATGTTTTGTTGTTTTAGGGCGACTGTGAGGATCATGCCCAAAATTCTGTGAGCTGGTTGGGATTTTGGGGGATGCTATGTATGTGTGGGCCAAACCAAAAAAGTTCCACCCGGGTCATGACCTGCGGGAAAAACCCCCTCATTTGGGAAAGTTCATGACACAGGTAAAAATTCATCCATTCTAACCGCCCCTGAAATGTCTCTAAACTAAAAGAAAAGTTACTTAAAATGTATACATTTAGGAGCCTAATGGCTTGTTAGTTAACCACTTACAAATGTGCTTAATGGGTTTGTTAATATTTCTGAATATTGATTTATAATTATATATATATGGATTATGATTACAAAAATGTAACCCACCTCACAGTTTACTTCCAAACAAAGTTTTCTTTTACAGTTTATTAAACATTACAATTGGATTGCACTATGTTAAACAATTTACGAAAACAGCCTTTGTGAAATATTGAATGTTTTATAATGATATTTTTGCAACAAAACAATTTATTACTAGTATTTATATACTAAATTCACTTTTGTTACTTTATTTTTATATCTTCAGTTAGTTTTATTTTTAGTTTACGTTTTAGTAATTTTCTTACTGTATGTGCTTGTTTGTACATTTATTTTTTGTTTGACTTTTATTTTTATTTTAGTTTTAGTAATTTTAGTACTTATTTTGGTTCGTTTACATTGCAATATTTATAATTTCATTTTTTCTTACATCTGATATATATATATTTTTTTTTTTTTCCTAAATTATTTTTTAATTAACAAAAAAAATATTTTTAATAGTTTAGTTTAATTTTCATTACCGATACTTAAAACTGGTTGTGAATATGTATCTTTAATTACAAGTAAATTTCCTGTTTCTTTGGAATCAGACATAAATGAAAAATTCACAGTTAAGTCGCGAAGTCAGTCGCGGGAGTCTGATTTAAACCACTAATTAGTTTGAGGCTGTTTCAAGAATGTTTTTGACTGATTCACATCAAAGAAATTACCATAAGAGTCATTTGTTCATGCCAAATCAGACATCGTGACTGATTTCGTGTGCTTGTTAATAATGTTTAATATCTTGCTTCCTGTTTTGCTTTCTCTGTACTGAATGCCTCCGCAGGCCTAATGGGCCCAGATGCTCCCCCCCCATGGTTCCCCAACCCAAACTCCACCCACTCCTTACAGGATAAAACGCCAGCGTCTTCCAGCAACAAGGGGGTTCTTGGCCGTAGACACAGCTCGGCCGCCAGATGCTGTGGAGAGCTGTGTGTGTGTTTGACTTCACAGATGGCTCCCGCTGGGAAAGCGAACCATGAGCGAGGAGGCCGTGAGATCCTGTATGTGCACCCGGCTCCACCTCCTCTCTCCCCCCGACTCCTCCCCTCTGCTCCCCTTCTGTAGCGCCTAATGAGGCCAGCAACCAACTTGGGCTGGAAATGCGCTACTATTAGCAGAGCATAGAAAGTATATATCCACACATGCACAGGCGACCTTCCACCTAAAAGCAATGTATATTTGCTTTTTGTAATTTTGAAACTTAAAATACCAGTTCAGTATTCAATATTTTGTATTATTTCGAAGAAAAAGGACTTAGGGTTGGAAGCAACATGAATGTGGTTTAATTTTTGAAAATGTAAATCGGAGTTTATAACATATAAGATATATATATATATATATATATATATATATATATATATATACAGAGTATTTTCTTGACATTGAAAAAACAGTTAATAGTTGACTGATAAACTTGTACTTGGATGCTTTTTAACATGCTTTTGTCGGTAGGATCTTGGTCTGGCCACGGTGTGGGATGATCACCTGTCATACCTGCTGTCAGCAGCGCTGTCGGCGTATGAACTAGAGCGCTGTACAGGTGTGTTGTGTGGAAACGAGGAGTTTCAGGATGCTGTGAGAAGAGCGGTACCTGATGGACACACTTTTAAAGGCTTTCCTATTCATTTCTTGCACCGTAATGCACGCAGGGCATTCACTACCCCCCTCAGGTACCTGCAAAAACAAAAAACTCCTATATGCCTTTTTTTTGATAGTCACTTAAACAAAACCATTTAAAAAGTAGCAAAAAAAGCAATTTTTTTCATGCTGTTATGGTAAAAAGCTAAACTTGTTTTTTTATGTTCATTCAGATTCTGTGAAGAGTGTTTGTGTCGGGGAATGTGCGACTGGGGGTAGGGTTCGTGTTTTTTGCCTATCCAGAGGCGGCTTGTGCTGGGGTATTTTGCTTGAAAGACAGATAGTGCTGTGACAGAAAGCATGTGACCATTCCCTCAGGTTTATAAAGTCACAAATCTCCTTTCGCTTCTTAAAACAAATTTGGGTTTTTATTATAGTTCTGCAACTACGTACCATTTAAATTATGCTGCCATGTTGTCTACGTTAAAATTTTGTTTAAATGTCTGTGGGGTGGTGTGTGTGGTGGTTTCAGTTGGGCTTTAAAAAATGATTCAGGTTTAATTTTTCTAAATAAATCACTTTTAAATGCCTTTATTTGCCCTTTGGGGAATGGTTTCCATTTTCTTGGCCATTAACTTACCAACTGTCAGATTATTCTCTTCACCCAGGATTCTTTGGCTAAAAGTTCAAAAAATTATTAATTTTGGGAAAAAAAAAAAATTTTTGTAACATCATAATACTTTCTGTCTTTTTTTTGATAAATTTAATTGTCCTGAAATGAATGCTTTAATTTCTTTATTTTTTGTTTTTTAAACTACTTCCCCCATATTTTTTAATGGTAGTGTATTTCCCTTTAAAAAAAATTTTAAGCAGCACTTTTTAAAATAATACATCAAATTTTGTTCAAAAATTTGTTGTTTTTTAAGTTTCACATGGGATTTATCAGCCAAAAATATGTAAAAAGATTTCCCCTTTGTTGTGATGTTAAAAAATTTAAATTATTTTAATATATTTTATAAAATTATATATATATATATATATATAAAATAATATATATTATATTTGTAAAAAAAACGGACAAATAAGCAGTAAAAATAAAAACTGTAAACTTTTTCAGAAAAAAAATACTAACAGTAATACAAAAAAAAACCCGGTATGTCATGCATTTTTTGGCCAGGGAGGAAAACTACTCTCATTAAAAAAAAAAAAAAAAAAAAATGCACATTGTAGACTTGATCATGATAAAAATGGCAAATATCCGAGTCCATGCCAGCACATTTATTGAAACCAAAGCAGAATGGTCGCTTTGTTTAAGATACCTTTTATCTTTTTCCTTTTGTGGTTTTAAAGTCTTACAAACGGGCCCAAATTTTCGAAAAAGTGCACTTTATAAATTTCTTATTTATCCCCCCCAAAGGTTGCATCATTGTCTCCCCATAAGCTTTTTAAACGGGTACTAGTTGCCAGGGCTGCCCCCCTTTCCCAACTTAAATGGAATCAAATTTGTTTTTTAACTGAACAAATTTTTTTTACAAAAGATGCTATTTTGTTTAATCTGAATGTGGTCGATGCCCATTTCTGTTTTCCCTTTTAGCTGATCAAGTCTTTAAGGGTTTTGAAAAGAAAAAAAAAAGGCCTACAGTTTCGAAAATAAATACGCAATTGCTAAATGAAAACGGGTTAGATATCATGCTTTGTTTACCATTGCATTAAAATTATTTTGATTTTAGACAAAAAATTAACACTACAACATTTGATTAGAATAAATTAAAAAAATGTTATAGTTTGCAAATAAACACTTTAAGTTTGCTTTTTTAGGCTCTTCCCGAGTGGGACAGCCGGTAAGTCCACTTTTTGAGTTTATTGAAAAATTTACTCATTCCATTCGTTCACTAAACTGATTTATTAGAAGTAAAACCCATCATATTGTGGCTGCATAGATGGAAATTTTTACTTCCTTTGACTATTCCTTTCCCCAAAACAGCAGAAAAAAAGTAAAAAAACCAAATAATTTTTAAAAACTGTTTAAAAAAAAGAAAATAATAAAATAAACGTTTTTTTAAAGAAATAAAATTATTAATTTAACTTTGATAAATATGATTTTAATAAAAATGCCCGGGAAAATTAAATTTGTCAAAAAAAAATGCTTTTACTCCCCAAAAATAAAGGTTCAAATTTTTTTTAAACCGTTTTTTAATCAAAAAAGCTAAAATTTTTTTAAAATTTTTTTTGGGTTAATTTTTTTTAAAAATGTTAATTTTGTTTTTTTTACCGGGGGGTTTTTAACCCAAATGAAAGAAAATTTTTTTTAAAACAAAAAAAAAATGAGCTTCCAATTTAAAATGGGGGTTTTGATTTTAAATTTTATTTCTTTAGGATTATTTATCCCCCCCCAGGGTTTATTTTTGTAATTAAATTTTCAACCATCCCAAAAATTTACTAATTTTTTTTGGCGGGTTGTTTTTTTTAACCGTATTCCCGCACCCCACTTGGGTTGAAATGTGAAGGTTTTCCTTTTTTTTTTTTCCCCCCCCCCCCCCCCCCCCCCCCCCCCCCCCCCCCCCCCCCCCCCCCCCCCCCCCCCCCCCCCCCCCCCCCCCCCAAAAAAAAAAAAAAACCTCCCCCCCCCACCCCCCCCCCCCCCCCCCCCCCCCCCCCCTTTGGGCCCCTTAATGGGTTGCTAAAAGGGGGGAAAAATTTTCCCCCCGAGTGAAAAAAAGTAAAAAAAAAATTTTTTTATTGAAAAATTATTTATAATTTTGTTTGGAAAAAAGGGGTTTGGTAAACATTTTTTATCAAATGACTGTAATGTCGTCCAAACCCCCTTTTTTTTGGGCAGTTTTTTTTTTCCCCAAATTGAAACCACTTTTTTTAAAAAAACTTTTATTAAAAATTGATTTTTTAGTGTTTTTTGAAAATATTGGTGTTTTTTTTTTTTTTCCCCCCTTCCCCCTCTTTTCCCCTTTTCCTTTTTTTTTGGTTTAAAAAAAGGAAAATTTTTTTTTAATTTTTTAAAAATTTTTATTATTTTTATTTTAATTACAACATTTTTAAGCAAAATTTTTAAAAAATTTTGTTTTCCTTTTCCTTTTTTAAAAATTTTCCCTTTTTCCAATTAAATAATTAAATTGCAAAATAGATATTTTAAGGGAAAAAGAAAAATGTGCGTTCAGCTACTGCGGCGAGGACAAGGAGTGTGTATGGCATTGGGGGTTGGAGTTGTGGAAAGGGTGATTTAGGTTAATGAATATTTCCTTTTTGACTGAATCCCACCTTCACTTCTAATCACATTTCCTGTCTGGGAGAGGAAGTGTTTGGTGCAGCCAAACAAGTATTGTCTTCACTGCATATGAAATGTCTTGAACTGCAGGTGCAATATTCTAATGAGTCTGTAGGGACAGAAACATCATCTCACCAGACCAGTGACAAAAACACACTCCGCTAACAATGACAAAAGTGGCTGTTGATTAGAAGAGAAGTTTGATTTGATAATGTGTTGTTTTGGAAATGACTGTGTTGTTAATTGATCAGTTTTATTGCTGCAGACGGCTGCTGATGTAGCGTCAACAGACTCTTACTGGTTGTATGGCAGGGCATGTTTTTTTTTTTTTTACATCCAATATTGAAGTTTCCTATTCTTAGTTTTAAAATAACTATTTACTTAAATGTCTCAGCTTGATTCTTTATGTGATTTTAATTGAAATACTAATGAAAGTGCAATTTTGTTTTTATTTTTATGCCCTCTCTCTTCGCTCTCGCCTCGTCTCCTCGTTTTTTAATAAAGGTCTTGCAAATTCACGCAAACTGATATCTTGAATAGTATGTGTATCAACCATTTCATTGAGATTTCATTGAATGCATCCACAATCATTTAGATATGAACAAAATATCACGATGAAATATGAATAGTTTACAACTATTAAAAATTTGCCAGTTTGTAATTACACAGCATGCATTTATCCAAGTACATACACTGTACTGGCAAATGAGATACTTCATAAGTTGAAAAAGCTAAAGGTAAAATGGCCTTCAATTTCTAATGCAAGAATACCTCCACTTTTTAATGACAAATTACCTGTAACACTTTTTTTTTTCCGTCATTAATGGAAACAAAGGCCAATTATAGAACAAGACATGTGAAAACAAGATTTTCACGATATTTAAATGCGCAAATAAATTGAATTGCTGTGAACAGACCTGTCTGCCACAAACCATGGTGTCAAGCAGTAAAGACCCCCAGTCTGCCCTCTGTCCTTGCATAAATGTTTTCTCTCTGATACCAGACGATGGAAATTTACAGTTATTAAGCCCTCCAGGGTATTATTCATGGGTGTTTTCGCTATTATATACATACTGTGTGCACAAATACTGTTTAGAAAATATTTTTATTAAAGATGTTTATTATTGCATGAGAATTTAAGAATTTTTAGAAAGCTTAAAAAGGTTAAATATTAGATAAATAAAGAACACAATATACACTAAAGTTTGGGATCAGTAAGGTACTTTTTAGGAAAATTAATACTTTTAATCAACAAAAGTGACAGTAAAATATTTTTTACAATAGTTGCAAAAAAAAAAAAAAAAGATCTAATAAATTGTTCCTTTGGTATAGGATACTTTCTGTAGAATGACACTGATACTGGAGTAAAAAGTTCATCATATCAGAGTATTGCACACTGATATATAACTGTATATATATATATATACAACATATATACATTTATAATTGATAGTGAAGAATTAATATATTATATATATAATAATAAATAATGATCTATGTGCCAAGGTATCTTCCACAGCACCCATGGTTTTTTACCCATTTTTCATGTCCATCTTTCTTCTGTGTGTATTTTTGTTTTAAATGCATATAGATTCTGTAATGTATTGGACTAAAAAAAGAAGAGACGACGTGGGCTAACAGAGAGAAACATGCTGCATTGCCCAGGGCAGTATGGGTAATAAAGTCATTAATTCAGCTGATTAAGCTGGCCTTCGGGTTAAAGAAAAATCATATCCGTCTCCTTCTCAGATGTAACTGGGGACGCACAGAAGAGGCGAAAATGCCAGCTAATTAGCAGACGAAAAGAGAGGGAATGAGCACGGAGGGAGGGAACAACGGATTGGGGGACAGAGAGGTTCTTCTACTGAAACTCTTAATGAGACATCTTTGGGGGTGAGGGGGTTTACACGCTCATCAAACCACACACACACGCACACACACACGCACACACACACACACACATCTCAAAGACTGCACTTCCTCAGAGCCGCACAATGCTAACTAATGATCCGCAACTAGAGCGAGAGCGAGAGGGGTAAAAGCCAGTTGATGCACGGTTTTAATGAGCTTGTTGTGAAAGGCGCGCAAGCATGGGCGAGGGAAAGAAAATTACAGCGAAAGGACTGACCCATCATGCTTTGCTTGAAGACTCCAAATTGCCACAGGGTTTGCTTTATTTCCTCGTTTAATAGAGGCAACCCGTATCTCTCGAGAGGGCTTTGTGGAAGATTGCTTCATGCCATTTTCTCTCAGAGGACAAGGTCAGGGAGCTCTCTTTCCCCTCGATGGCAAAGTCAGGGGGCTAGCGGATGACAACAGATAGGTCTGGTAGCCCTTCTGATGTGCCCGCTGTATCAGCCGTGTCCTTCATCCCTGCCTCCGATCTTTTGTGAGCGCGTCCAGAGCTCTTGTTTTGAGTGACAGCGCCGCAACATTTTACAGGGCGCGTCATGTTGACTGACAGGGTACGGCAACCTGAACCTGTCGCTCCGAGAATACAGCGAGCACACTCTGAAAAGACCACCAGGCGAACAGATGCCTGCGTTCGGTTGTCAGAACGTGCTGCTCGCTTGACATGGGCTTCCTTATTGCTTAAGCTGCTTAAAATTCAGCGGCAAAAACATTGCCAGAGCTGCATATTAAAATCTGACAGAGAATTCATTTCGATGAAATGTTAAAGTACAAGTTAAGTTGATATTGATTAATAAGATTATATTAATAGTAATCAACACTTTAATTATAATTATGAGCTAAAGTGCTACAGCTCTATAATAAAAAAATATAAAGTAAAATTATGTCATTTTCACAGTTAAACCCAATGGTTTCCCACCACTTGGGTTGAGATTGCAGATTGAGTTTAAAATGTGATATTTGTGAGTACCATAACTAATTCTACTTAAATTTGAGTCCAATCCAGGATTTAAAAAAAATAAAAAATTAATAACTGTAAATAATTTTATTAAAATGTTAGTTATTCTGCATTTGGCAGATGCTTTTATCGAAAGCAACTTACATTGCATTTGAGGTATACATTTTATTTGTTCATGCATTCTCTGGGAATCAAACCCATGATACTCGTGTTGCTAGCATCATGCTCGACTGTTTGACTGTTGTTATTTTTTATTTATTTTTTTTCTTCCCCTTGATATTTACATTCAGGGATAATTTGATTGAATGCAAGCAAGCCAGGTTAATTCAGGCACATGGCCTATTTAGATATCAATAGCCGCTTTTTAGTTTTGCATAGAAAGTAATGCAAGATGGATGACCAAACTTTATTTAGACTTAGTATTATTGTTTGTACTGCATTATGCATGAATTGCAACAATCCCAATTAAGCAGCTCAAATCAAAGGGTGCATGATCTCAGCTTAAGAGCAACTGTCAAATTAAGAAGTGCATAACAAAATAATGGGCCACATAGCAAATACACTAACAACACAAAAAAGTGAACTATGACGATGCAGTGGTATACTAATGTTTTGTTTCACATAAACAACTAGCTGCGAAATGAAAACTAGACAGATTTGTACACTGATAGTAAAACAGAATTTAGTTCAAACAGATTCAGAAAAATCATACCTAACAGCATTAATACTCTGCAGTTGCTTAAAGTATGATCTTGAATGATGCAAATGTTCTATGTGATTAGCCTATTACAGCTGGGATTAATTCTGTTTTGTTTGTTGTGTTTTTGATTAAAACAAGAAGAAAACATTTTTAAGCAACTGTACTGTAGTTCAACATATTTTTATCACTGGGCTTAGAAAAATTGCTCGTTTTTTAAAAAACCTTTTATATTGTCACACATAAATATGCAGATATTTAAATATTTATTGCAAGTACTGCACACACACACACACACACAAAAGGACAATTGTTTGTGCTGTTTTACATCCACTTGATAATATTATGTTACATTGACAGTAGTCAAGGTCTGAATGATGCAGGTATTTATAATTTTCCAATCAAGGAATATTTTATATATTTTCATTTGGCAGGCTGTTCTGCACTTCATCAGCTCTCTGACTAGCAGCACTATTAATATGCCTCTCACAGGAGCGGAGGTGACCTCGCGCAACTTCAATTCCGCCTGCATTGTGCTCCATGTGTACATCTCAGGAGGGAAGCAAGAGTGCCGTGTTCGCTTCAGGCACAAGTCAAGTCCTAATAGCCCACCGCATTTTCATATCCACAGAGCGTGTGTAACTTTGTGATTATACTTTACAAATGGCAGAAAGCTGGGGAGTTAATCTAATTCGAAATCAGACTTCTGCATTTATGTAATCCGGCTACAAACGAATTGAACATTAGTCATTTAGTGGCTGCAGAGTGATAATTCCATTTAATGTTTAATAGTTATGGGATGGTGATCACACTTGGGCAAGGAAGTCATTTCAAAAGAATGAAAAATTCCATTAAAAGAATGTTATCTGTTAAATTAGCAACGGAGGCCGGGGTCTCTGCTGGTTTGTATTTTGAGTTGACTGACATTCTGCACACATTTCAGCATCGCACTTCCCAGCAGATCATCTAACTACTAAACCTGCATAAGAAAACACCACTAAATAATACAGTGCTCTGTTGTTTGCTTTATATAGTTTCAGACTTGTGTTGCTCATTTTAAATAACATTTAATGGATTAAATTTCAGTTATTCAGATGTTTAGAAAAAATACCTAAATATAGTCTATCATTTATACAATCCAAGACATTTATTGTACATAAATAAGTAAATAAATAATGCACTGCTCCATTATATGTTTTATAATAGAGAAATCACAGTGATATTCTGTCCAGACTGCTTTGGTGATGACACACTGGTACACACGTCGCCCATCCTTAAGAGGGCCCTTGTGTCACGAAAATAGACTTGAGCGATCCTCTCAGGCAACACTACCCCCTTTTGAGGTTCTGTGAGGTAAGCGTTGATATTAAGAAGCATAAAATCTGTTCTCTTACACTAGAGGACAATCACTGCTGACAGCACAGAAAGCAAATTACAATCTAAACATCCATCATTTAGCAGTGACAGCATGAAAAAGACACTAAGTTAAAGCCATTTTTATGACAAAATGTAATTAAATATTTGTATTACATCAGCACTTGGATATGTATTTGTACTTGAAATGATTTTGTAAAACATTAATTCAGCTGATCTATTTGGGAGAGCCCTCACTGTGAAAAGTGACATTGTGTTACGTTAAGATTGTTTTTTTGTTTTTTTTGTAGCACATAAGTTGCATGGGCTGTTTTAGTTATGGATTTGTTGTATGGAAAAGAGCTGCATAAAATTATTTTGAACCTTCTCCCTCTTGTGTTGTGCAAAAAATAATAAGGCTATGGATTTAAAAACAACTTTCATTTTTGGGTGAACCATTCTCTTGTGAAAAAGAAGTACTACTCTATATTTAATAGTTTAATGTTTTAGACAGTTACTGTAACTGCAAGTTAATTGAATTATTAAATGCAGATAGCTTATTTTTTGACCCATTAAGACTTTTTTTTTCAATCTTTACAATCTTAAAATGTAAATTATTAATACAATTTGTATTACACGTGGCTACATTGTAGTTCTAATTGAATATAAATTATTGAATAAAATTTTTAATAAGAATGGTTTAAAATATCACCTTTTATTCAATATAAATGTTACCTTTTAATTTAATATTAATGTCACCTTTTAATAAGGTATATTTTAAATAATATTTTTCTTTTATTATTATCTTCAAGTACAGTTTTTATATACTTTAAAGATTTGAAGAACACTATATGTGCACATTTAATAAATTAAGCAAACACTTAAAAAAATTGAAGGTTAATTGGGAATTTTTACACTGCTTTTTTGGAACGCTTCATTCCTGATAGTACTGAAAATGAACTCAGAGAATTTCTGTTTTAACATAATATTGTTGGAGTTGATCTTGTTGCATGAATGCAGAATGTTTGGGCATTCTAATGGACTATTTTTTCTTTCTTTCTTAGTTTAAGCTTTAATGTAATATACTAGATAATATTGAGTCATTTTCCATACTTAACCATTCTTTCTTTCTCAGTCTTAGTGCGGTGCAGCGAGTGCTAGCGTGTAGCAGCCTCTTCCCTTCAATAATGAAAATATCACAGGAGACCCAGAGGGGGGCTGCTGACCTTTATCGGGCCGGTGCATTATCGCCACGCTTGCTTGCTCTTTCGTAAAATGCCTGGCCACACTCTTCTCCCCGGGGCAATATGGCTGAGTGACTGCAGTGGATTGAGTGCTTGTAGATCCATACCCTGTGTAAATAATTTATCACCCTCAGATGCTGCCTGAGGACGGGGAGAGGGGAAATAAGCAGCAGAGTCTGTAAATGATGAAAGGGCTTATATTTGTGCACTGCAATGCACTCAATTACTGACTGACTTAGAAACGCTGGGAGAAAATTAAGTCGAGCTTGACGGAAACAAAGCAGCATTCGCTGTTCTCCGGGTTGGGTTGCTTGATGTTATGGCAGAGGATTCAAAACACATGTTTATGGTATAACAGTTTTAGGCATGTTAAAGGAAGATAAATATCATCTCTGGTGACTGGGATACATTATTTATAATATTTTGCAGAGATTTAGAGGTATTGTCAATTTGTCATTGTAATGAATCAACACTTGTGATACTGAAGACCGATTATTAGCTATATAACTAATCACTTCTTGTACTGGGTGTTCATTGGCTGATACAGTGTTCCATCTGTTCTAACATAGATGATATAGAAACATGATATATCATATGAAACACCTGTTCACATAGCTACTGTATAAGTCCCTGAAGATCACACATAATGTTATATATTTAAATATGATTTAAATATAGAAATAAGTAAAATTAATATTATAATATATAATCATTTATATATTAAAACTGACTATACCTTGCTATTTAAGACTATATTTATAGTTTTAAAACTAAATATTTATGTGTGTGAGTGTGTGTGTATAGTCTAGGTGTGTGTGTATATATATATATATATATATATATATATATATATATATATATATATATATATATATATATATATATATATGTGGGTGTGTCTTAGAGTTTTATATACAGTATAGATTTTATATAAAAATTAAGGTCTGTCTATCTGTCTCAAGGCTTCTGGCACTAATTCATACACATACAAAATTGCAGTTTTCACCATATCGTCTTCTAAAGACAGACTAGCACTTAACATCTTTTTTTATAAGCAACTGCAGGCTTGCATTGACATTCATAATCAGTGCATAGAACCAACACCCTACCCTACTGCAGATTTTTTCCCCCGATAATCTTTTTCAATTGGATGTACGTCAAAATACAGAAGAAAGGATTTGCCTCTACTTGCGTTATATTGTGATTTTAAACAGATTTTTGAGGTGGAAATATTTACTTCTATCATTTGGCAGATGCTTTTATTCTAGGTGGTTTGAATTTAAAGTATAATTTTCTGAACACAAAATGGAATGAATTTGTTTAAAGAATTAGCCTGTTAATAAAAAATAAAAAAAATTATAGTAGCAAAGGGCTCTAACAACACCCTTTAGCTATGACTAGCACAACCTCTCGTATACTAAAATTTGACAAGCTATTTAAAAATGTTCTCAATTTAACATTTTGAGCCCATTAGTGTTTTGTGTATCTCTGAAGGAATGCCTACCCTGGCGTATGTTGATATTGGTTAATTTCTTTCTAAAGATGCTGGAGGGTTGGACCCTCACAGTGGGGTCCTTAGTAATAGAATCCCTGCCATCTGGAGCTGGTGAGTCTGATCCAGGGGGGTTCTGTAGAACAGAGGCCCAGGCCGTATTGAATATGAATAGCCTCTAACCTCCAGAACCACTCCAGAACCCTGCTGCGTTCTGCTCCGGTCCCTGAGGGTTACCTGGGCAGTGGGCCAGAGCCATTGTTTGATACTGACTTGTGAAAGGCAATGAAAGTAAACCACTGTGTTTCCTTTGTCAAAAATATGTGCTTAGATATCATGTCAGAAGATTTGTGGTGTGTGTCCTCAAATGATGTTAAGATTTAAGAAGGAACTTGGGAAGATGCTTGAAATTGTCTGAATCTTTTTTTTTTTTTTTTTTTTTAAGAAGTGACTTCATTAAACTTGGGGCTTAGACATGAATTACATTCATGCCATTTTATAAAGCATTTCATAAGCTGCAAATGTAAATAATTTCAACCAGATTGTCATAAATCAAAGAAATGCTCTATATATAAAAAAAGAATGATTGCAATTGTATAAATGCAGTCCATTCAATAACAAATAATTATGTGGGGTTGGATCTATGATTCATCTGGATTCAAGACTAAAAAAATTGAATTAATTACATTATATAGACCCTTTTGTGGAATGGTAAGGTTTTATGAATGTTAATGATTTTTCATGGAACCATATATGCCAATAAGGAACCATTTATTGCCCTGCCAGCAGGTTTTATTTTATTTTTTAAAGTTGCCAGCCACTACCAGCATTTGTGATCATTTTCACGAAAAGTTTATGGCCTCCAGAATATTTTGTTGTATAAATATCTGAACATGCAAGATGTCAAAAGAAAGAACAGAACCTCTACTTTTAAACAAATTAACAAGTTTTATTCTAGCTTCATGCATTCTTTTTTTATTAACATTTGAATGTGGTTAAGTATAAAAAGCAACATTTTTAACAAAAATCTGAGAAAACCACCTTTTCTGTCAAAGACTACGGATGGATTTGAATTCAGAATGATGATCAAAACATAGATGGAGTAGAGCGCTTCCATCAACACCCCAAAGCTTAACAGTCCTAAACCACTTCCTGGGTCAACCTTTTATTTGAAAACATTTTTTTATTTATATTCTGTTTAATGCTTGACAATTGTGCTATTTTACATATTTTTTTACATTTGCCATGTCTTGACCTAGGGATTCAATAGTCTTTCAGAAGATGTTTAATAGTGGCTCCTACCATATAACAGTGAAAACACTGAATGCCATAAAATTCCTTAAATGGCAGGGAAGCACTGTCTCATAAATGACAGAAAATTTTGTCAATGGCAAGGGAAGCGTTGTCTTATAAATGATGGAAAATTTCGTCAGTAGCAGGGAAGCGTTGTCTCATAACTGGTGGAAAATTCTGTCAGTGGTGGGGAAGAGTTGTCTCATACATGACAAATTCTGTTAAAGGCAGGGAAGTGTTGTCTCATAAATTACAGAAAAATTTGTCAATGGCAGGGAAGCATTGTCTCATAAATGATGGAAAATTTCATTACTGCTGGGGAAGCATCTCATAAATGACAGAAAATTTGGCAATGGCAGGGAAGAGTTGTCTAATAAATTACGGAAAATTACATAAATGGCGGGAAAGCATTGTCTCATAAATGAAGGAAAATTCCGCCATTTGCAAGGAAGTGTTGTCTCATAAATTCTCTAAAATGTCATCAATGGCGAGGAAAGAGTTAAGAGGGTGGTTTTGGAACAATGTGAGGAGATTAATAAATAATTTTAATTTTGGGTGAGCTGCTTAGACCTCAGTAAAAAACTAAAAACTGCATTTACACCTTTACCGTCAGCACCCATTTCCAGCTTGAAGTCTTCAAACGAAGGTCTCTGCAGAGAGGAGATACACTGCTCTGCTCTAAGAGCACAAACAGGAGAACCCAATTAGCAGTGATTTGTGGCAAAGGAGGAGATAGGGACGTGAACAAATGACGACGGGTGAGAGAAGAGACAGAGCAGTGATTAATGTGGAAGCTGCAAAGCACGGAAATGGGAAAGACAGGACAGAACAGTGGGACACTGTCTGACAGGTACCACCTGACACACCTGCTACGAGAAGAAAAGAAGAGAACAAAAGGGAATTGGCTTCACTGATCCACTGGGACTGTTTTTGTAAATAGGTTAAGAAAATGGAACATTTTCTTAACAGAGAGAAAAGCTAATGAACGTACTGTTGGTAGACTGATATACAACTAGTCATTTTGTAGTTGCACTAGCCGGTAACAACAGAATTGGCTGATTAACAAGTTATTTGGCCAACTTTCAGTTCCAAAATACACAGACAGTCTTATCAATGAATATTGCAGATTTTAATGTAATATTTGTCTGTTTATACTGAAAGCAGAAGACTATTTACACTGACTCTACTCACCATTGGTCACATATTGGTCACAGTACTTTGTGCAAATAGCACCTGTCACTATTGTGGTGCACTTAGTGTGAAAAACTGTCAGAAACAGCAGCATGTGAATATAATAATAAAGAAAATCATAAACAATCATCAATACGTTAATTCGGTAAAAATTCATAATTAATTTATATAAACATAATTTTGTATAATTTCTATAAAAAAATAAATTTTTATTACATTGTTTCATTCTACTAAAAAGTGTTAACCATTCTGAAATGATAAACATGTATACAAACTTGCAATGCCATTAGAGAAAAGAGTCTTCTGTTTAGTTACTAAACGACTTCCACATTGGCACAGCGCAATGATGGTTTTGGAAGCTTCTCAAACAGTCTGGGTCTCTTTTTAGTCCTATAGGTCATTAACTGGAGGGAAAACACAGCCTTGAGATGGAGTCAAACACTCAGCCTGGCACTGAATTTGTTAGCTAAATATTCTTGCTGTGTCTGGCTACCCGGAACGCTGTTCTTTGGCTGTCATGGTGATGGGTCGGTATGTGGAGTATCCCGTGGAGGACTGTTCACTCAGCTAATTAAAATGCAGGAGATAGTTATGGGGCCGATACGCCGCCTCTCCCTCACCAGCACTCTCTTCCCAGTCTCTCTCTCTCTCTCTCTCTCTCTCTCTTATTCTGGCAACACTAATTGACCAGCGGAAGCACAGCAGCAGTTCTCTCTCTTTTCTTTTCCTTTCCTCCATTCCTTATTTTTTCTTTGTATCTCTCCTCTTCTTTTCTCTCTAATGGAAGCTGTTCTGCTGGCCTTCTCTCTCCTGACTCTGCTAATTAAAACTAAGCAGAAGAGGAGGCACATATATATTCTGCTGTCTGATTATCTAAAGAATTCAAGACTAGACAGTTCAAAAAGACCAAAGCAAATACCTTTCTCTTGTCCTATGTTACTTTTGATCACAAGTGATTCGGTGTTATATAAGACCAATTAAAGTATTATAAAAAGAGATCTTACGTTTGCCAAACCTTTAAACTTTCTTTTAGAAATAAATACAGTTGATGTGATTTGAAAGTCAAAACTTCTAATTTAGATTCATTCTGGTTGCTCTGGATTTCTTCTTCCATTGACTTGCATTAATTTGAAGAAGTTTCACATTTCGCTTCCAAAGATCAAGTTCGGTGAACTCTGAGCTGTGAATTCATATCACATGAAGACATGAATATTACTGCAAAGCTCAGAAAAAGAACATAAAGTATAATAAATTAGCCCATATTACATACATGTGAGGATTGAAATTAAATTTAAGTTGCTTAACTTTATCTTATTTTTATATTTTCTTGTGTAGTGATTATGGTTATTTAAATAATTCCTTTAATGTAAAGCACTTTGAATTTCCTTTCTGTATGAAATGTGCTTTCTAAATAATCTTGCATTGATATTCTAATTTTATTGTGGTACCTGTGGTGCGTTTGGTTGAATTAGATAATTTAGTGATGCTAAAGACCATTCATGTCTTTGGGGGGGGATGTCATGGCCTAATGGTTAGAGAGTTTGACTCCTAACCCTAAGGTTGTGGGTTTGAGTCTCTGGCCGGCAATACCACGACTGAGGTGCCCTCGAGCACCGAACTGCTCTCTGAACTGCTCCCCTGGGCGCCGCAGCATAAATGGCTGCCCACTGCTCTGGGTGTGTGTTCATGGCGTGTGTGTGTGTTCACTGCTGTGTGTGTGCACTTTGGATGGGTTAAATGCAGAGCACAAATTCTGAGTATGGGTCACCATACTTGGCTGTTTGTCATGTCACTTTCACTTTCACTTTCATGTGTGTCACGTGATTATGGGTGATATTTTTAGAAGCATTTTATAATACTTTTATGGTGCTTTTACCTCATTTTTGTTTAGTAAAAAGAGAAAATAATGCTATGTTGGAATGACAGCAGGGTTAGTAAATGACGACAAATGTAAATAGTTTTGTTTCATTTATTTACTAATTTTTTTAACCAAATGAAAGTCAGAGAGTTTCACTGCTTAAGACCCCCTAACCTTTTCTTTTTCATACTTTTCTCTCTCTTTCTACTCCCTCACCTTTCCGTGGATTCTTTGGAAGAAGTGGGTGCCACTGCCTTTCTTAAACCCCCTCTGATAAGTCACAGATCCTCGAGCATGGAAGGGGGGATGGGAATGAAGTGAAGCAGGTGAACTCTGGCTGGCGTCCAGGGATGGAAAGGCGGGCAGTTTGTAGGTCAGTGCTGATGGGATACACAGAGGAGTGAAGGCCTTGCCCGAATTCTCAGTGCTCGCAGTTCCAGCCCAGTCTCCAATTACTGATGGAACTCGTGCATCTCTCTCTGTCTTCCTCTCTCCTCTCATCCTCCTTGAAACCATGCCTCCCTAAAGACACAGGGAGACAGAAACAAGACAAAGATTTTCAGGATCGGTGGAGGGGAAAAGAAAGGTTGTAAAATATTAAACATGACGAGGCCTCATTGGAATGAAGTGGCATGTTTTCCTTTTGGATATTTCTGGGTCTTCTGAAATATACAAGCGGCAGAATAACAGCCCCGCTATATGTGTCAGTAATTAGTCGGCTGGAAGATTTACAGAAAACATTTTTACAATGTCCTAGAAAAGTCTACAGAATAGTTTAGCTAAAAAGTTACTGCAAGTTATACTGTCGTTGTTTTTTTTGGCCTATTTTTATGTTTCTTGTCATTAGAATCCATTGTGAAAAGTAACTTTTTTTTTGTACAATGAATTATTCAGAACTTTACAATGAAATCAATGCAGGATAGTCACATTTCTGCCATAACAACAAATTAATGACACTTAAAAACATATGAAAAATGCTGCATTATAGGATAACAGTCAACAATAGTTGCGCTTCATTTGAAATGTTTCCACTGATGTTGAACTTTATTTAATTTTTTATTAATTTGTTTTTATTCTCTCTCTCTCTCTCTCTCTCTCTCTCTCTCTCTCTCTATATATATATATATATATATATATATATATCTCAATATAGTATAATATAATTTGAAAGACAATATTTAAGTTCATTGCATGTTAATTGCAATTAATTTAAAGCATATTAGTTTAAATGTATATTTAATTTAAATTTGATTTAGCTTTTATTGTTTTAGTACACATTAAGCACTCTTCTTTTTGACTGGGTGTTACAGAACATGATTGTTTGGTTGATATTGTGTTTTGTAGATAAAATTTACTTTTAAGTCTAATCATAATTGCAATATACAAGCAACATGTACAAAAATAATATAATTAAAATAAATAATAACATTATTATATAATTTATATGCAGTAATATATTTATATAGGTCACAGTAAATTTGTTATTTAATTGTATGTATTAACAGTATTACTGTAAACGTTAGGTTCCAAATACATCAACTATAGTTGTCAGCAATATACAATGAATTCACGCTAAATTCTGACGGCGCACCAGTTGAGATTCAGGAGCTGTGAGAGTCTTCCAGTCTCCAGAGTAAAGAGAAGAGATTTCACTTCCTCAGCAGACCGTAGGGCAAACATGGGCCTTTTCATTTAAATATTAATGCCACCACTGAAGTAAGCAAGCATGACGAGGATGCAATTATAACCTAAATAAGCCTTTGATAAGTCTTGCTACAAAGAGGGAATAAACACGTTTTAAATGTTGTTGTGCCTGTTTATGTTTATGGCGAGATCTGTGCTCCTGAAGTAGCCATTAAACACTTGGAGAGAGCATTAGTGCCACACTTTAATATAAAGTTTATAGAGGGAGAAAGAGAGAGACTTTAGAAAAATGTACTGATAGCTTTTTACTCATCATCTGAGCCATTTATTATGATTGCATGTGTGTATGAGGCATTAATGTGCATGTGCAGGCCTGCATGTTAAGTGCATGTGTTTGTGTGCGTGTGTGTACCAGCCCATGTGTTTATTGGTGGCGGGCCAGTTGTCTCTGGCTTGTTTAGCTCGGTCGATAATTTCCTCATTTGCTAGCGGGAAAATAGCTAATTAAAACCCTCTTCAGCTAACAGCCTGTTTGGGAGTATGCTAATGCAGTCCTGGGCTGGCTTCTGTTCCTGCCCCGTTCCCAACACACACGCCTGTCCCCATTATGACGGTGGTTCGGGACATTGATTCAGCGCTCACATTACTGCTGCGAGCCAAAAAAGATGATTTTCTTCATTCCAAAAGAAACTCTTTCAATCAGCGTGATTAACAACTATGTAATTACATTGTAATAAATAGTGAAGTGGAGGTTTATTTCACAATTACACTGTATTTCCCACTATCTTATATATTTATATACTATAAAATATTGTAAAAAAAAATGTAAATAATAGAAACGTTATTGGAGTATGTTGTTCAAGTAAGCACAAAAATACAAACCATTTCTTTGTAAATGTTTGTAAAAATTTACTGAGTGCAAATTGTTTCTACACCAATTATTTAGTCACAGTTTATTTTAAGATCCAATTCTCGCCATTAACAAACCATTAACTATAACTTTTTCCTTAATAAACTCCAAATTTGCTGCTTATTAATAGTAAGGTAGTTGTTAAGTTTAAATATTGGGTAGGATTAGGGATGTAGAATATGTTTATGCAGAATATATGCTTTATAAGTACTAATAAACAGGCATTAAGTTAATGATAGGCATGCTAATAAGCAACTAGTTACTAGTGATAATTGATCCATACATTAAACTGTTACCAGTAATTTTGCACTATGTAAGGGAAATCACATAAATATCAGTATTTATCTTTTTTTTTTTTTTTATTCCAGGACAGTAAAAGCTAAAGTACCAAAAGTAATAAAAAATATTAAATGTTATTTTTTTTTTATAAAATGCTATATATTAAAATATTACAAATAATAATATTAATAATAAGAGGAATATATACATATATGTTTTTTTCTAATTCTTCACGAATGGTATATTGGTGGTAATGGTGTATTTTTACACTTTAATTGTCTAATGTATTTAGTAGTAGCCTAGGTCCCTCAAAATGCTGGCAATAATGCTGATTTTTATAAACAAAACTTTTGAGCTTGTTTGCGGGGGAAATGAAAGTTTTATTCTTGATGTAAGTGTTCATGCCTTGGGGTGAACTCGCTGAAATCTGACAGCACAACACCAGAGAGTACAACTGCAAGGCTGTAGTAATTAGCTGTTTTTTACGACTGATATATTTTTTATTGATGTCTTGTTTTTCTTCACTGACTTCCTTTGTAATGCCGTGATGAAAGAGGCAGTCAAAGAGAAGAGATCGAGCCGAACAAAAAAGATTACAGCTTTCATGTCCTTGCCACTCTTTCATCAAAACTTTGTGTTGTTCATTAAGGTCACCAGACTTTTCTTTTTGTATTCTTTTCCTCTAGCGTGTTTTGCTTATTTGCTGGGTTTCATTTGACAAACCTCAATTAAGTTTGGTTGCAGAATTAATTGTGCTGAAATTGATGTCGAGCTGACGGGCGAAATACATATTTTCTTGTTTCTGAATCACATCCTTTCTAACTAGGTCACACATCATCAGTTTTTAGTAAGAGATATTATCTTTTGTCTAACACAGAAAATGGATATGCAGGAACTGGCATTCATAACTAATGCATTCCGGAAACTCTGAGCAGTACCTCATCCACAATTCCCCAACATGATGGTACATTTGAACAATGTGAAGCGATGATTCACTTAAGCTTTTCCATTTCAACAGGCTTACTGGAAGAGAGAGCATTGGAACGATCATTTAAGAATAATTATACAGTTGTGCTTTTATCCAAAGTGCCCTGCAGATATATTTTTTATTTGTAATTATCTCCTTTTACTCTTTCTAGTACACATACAGTACAATACATTTTGTTTAGCATAATAAAGTTAATTTCTATATACTTACATATTTTTAAGGTGTACAAATTAACATTGGATAAAGTATTATAAATTAACATAAATTAACAAAAAACAATAGTATATTTATAATATGGTTAATGTGTTAGGCTGAATGTACTGACAGACACGAATGTGAAACTAAATGATATTTTAATGCCAAACTTGTATTGCATGTATTTACATATATTTGTAATTATAATAACTTTTGATAACACTTTATTTCAAGGTGTCCTTGTTACATATACTTACTATTATAATAACAATACATTTAGCATAACTGCATGCAAGTAAACCTAAACCAAAGCCTGATCCTAACCCTAACCATATAGTAAGTACATGTAGTTAATTAATATTACTCTGTACTTAAATGTATAATTACACTGTAACAAGGGCACTTTAAAACTTTGCATATATAATATCAAATAACACTACAGTTGATAATCAAGCATTTTACATATGCTTCAGTGTATATGCTTACATACAAAAGATTATTAAAACATGATTTAATATGTATTTTAAAATAAAACATTTATTTGACAAATTGCACTTTAAAATTGTAGTAAAGTGTGTTAAGACCCATAGTAAAGAAAGTGTACTCTTTAATTATACTTTTAATTTCATTAAAATTATAATATCTGAAAATATAGTTTTTAAAAATATATTTTCAAAATTTGAAGTGCACTGCAAGTTCAAATGCAATACAGTTAAACACCTCTTTTTCACAAGGGACTATTAAAATGTTAAGTTATTTGAAACTATTTAAGTTTAACTATTTAAGTTGCTGTAGTGTAGTATTTATATAGAATAATAGCTTTAACATGTGATAGATAATTATGAAAACTTCATGGTTTACAGCATAAAATGCACTGTAGCTCTCAAGGCTTTTGAATGCTGAAACACAAAGCCATTCCAGGCATCAATTCAAGAACATAAATACTGCTATTTGAATAATCAGGAAAAAATGATTGCTGTCAATGATAAATGCACAAGTCTTTACTAATGACACACACAAAAAAGGCAAGATTGATAGCTCAGGTTTCTCTTCGCCGGGCACTTGATTGCTCACAGAGACGTTTCTGAAGCTGTCAGAGGCTTTTTGTACAGCTGCCAATTATCACTGAGCCCAGTGTTTCTCAACAATACTGCGGCGACACATCATTTGTCCAAAAGTCACGCGCTTTCAAATGTTAATTGGATTTTAAAAACCAATATAAAATTCCATCGCTATAATCGCTCCTTAAAGATTTTTCTTTCATCAGAGCTGGCCGCTAATTGTGTGAGCCTGAATGGAAGTGGGCGGATGAAATTACCTTGAGTCTGTATCATAATACTGCAAACTATAGACAGGAAATGTATGACAGGTCGAGGAGATTTGTCATATTTTGTTAGTGGATGTGAGACGAGGAAGAGAACACTTCAAGGTGCAGACACACTGTGGATATTTAGAATGCTATAATGCTGTTGAATCATGTAACTATTGAATTCTGTAATTTCAAACTTGTATTTATTTATTTCATCTTTGGAAAACAAAAGATTTGGATATTTTCTAACGTCTCAGTGTTTTTTGTCCATATAATGAAAGTATGTTCCGTCCAATGTTGTTTTGCACCTTCCATTAAACAGACAAAAACATTTGAAATATTGTTCATAATACATATATAAACAGAATTCAACAGATTTTTTATTGTTAGGTGAACAATACCTTCTAAACCCCCAACAGTCACATTGACTTTTTTGTCATTTGTGTTCATTTTTTAACCATGTTTCTGAATTTGTGAAGTATTATTTCAGCACAGATTTGCTCAAACAGAAATGTCAGTAATTATGAATACAATCATTCTAATTGTGGGTAGTACTGGTGATAGTTATTAGACAAATAAGTGCTCAGGACTAACTACTGGAACTGCAAATTGCAGCCTTGCAATATTATTGAAACTAGACTCACAACATGAATTTCAATTATTCCGAACAATCTAGGATCTGATAAACAGCACATTTTTCTCGCCGCCTCATGTCCTTCACCAAGAACAGTGCAATTACATCTCTGCTGGGAAATGGGGGGCTGACAGAATACAAGAGGCCAGTAATCAGAAGAGGAGAGGTCCGTCTTGTGATAACAAATTACACACCAGAGCAACACTGCATGCTTTTGCCTAACAACATCCCTGAAGTCAGAATGTAGACCATCTCTTCCGCATTTGGCCTACTTCAGTGTACACATGCTTATATAGACACGCACACATTCAGAAAGGTCAGAGATGTCAGCGTTGTATCTGACTGCATAGATGCTGTTTGTCTCGTATGAGAGATCATATGAGATATTGAGATGGATGAGCCTTTGAAATGTCATAGCGATAAGGCTGTTTTCTAACAAAAAAAGAAACATTGTTTTCAATAGACTTTAAAGGAATAGTTCACCCAAAAATGACATTTCTGTCATCATTTATTCACTCTGATGATGATGAAGTTCACTCTTCAGAACGAGTGTGACTTACTTTCTTCCACGGGACATGAAATGAGATATTTCTAGTAGAATGTATAAGCTGTATTATTTTTTTCCCCCCAGACAATGAAATATGATGAACGAAGAATGGTGACCACAGTTGTCAAACAAGATTTGATTTTTAGTGAATAATGACTTTATTTTCTGTCTGTTTCTCACACAAACATATCATTTGACTTATGAAGACTTGAATGTAGCACTAAAGTCTTAGCTTTTATTATGCTCTTTTGTTTTTCATTTTTGAGCAATGTTATTTTAGTATTATTAATGTACCATTAAAGTACCCATTGATATTTTGAATTAATATATATATATATATATATTCATAACATATATTCCATTGTTAATTCTAGTAAAGTAATTCTGTTATGTGCTTTTGTCATTTTTATTATTTTGAAAAAATATTTCTAATTAGCACTAATTCATTTTTTTTTATTTCTGTCATAGGCATAGTAATTCTATAGTACTTTAATTTAAACAGATTTTATTTCAGTTAGTTGGCAGCACTTCTAATTCAAATTTTTATTGTTGTTGGTTTTCATCTAATATTTGCATTTGTTTGTGTGTGTGTTTAGCTTTATTTTAATTAACTGTTATTTTTTTTTTAATTAGTTGTAACAACATTGTTGTTGATTTTGACAAACACTGGGCCCCATTCAGTTTCAGTGTAAAAAAAGCAGCTCAGACATTTTACTAAATTTCTTCTTTTATGTTGTACTGTATATAATGTTATATATATCAGAATATATATATATGTATATATATATATATATATATATATATATATATATATATATATATATATATATATATATATATATATATATATATATATACATACATACGCACGCACGCACGCACGCACGCACGCACACACACACACACACACACACACACACACACACACTCTTAAAAATAAAGGTGCTTAATGATGCAATAGAAGAATCTTTTTGTCTAAATGGTTCCATAAAGAACCTTTAACATCTGAAGAACCTTTCTGTTTCACAAAAGGTTCTTTGTAGTGAAAGAAGGTTCTTCAGATTATAAAAAGGTCAGAAAGAGATGGTCCTTTGTGGAATCAAAAAATTTTTTATAGCATCGCTGTGAAGAACCTTTTTATGTACCATTATTTTTAAGTTTTTTCTATACATACATACATACAATATATGAGTTTGCGCATCTGTCAGCGGTCCCACACTATATATATATATATAGTGTATATATTTTTTCTCTCTTTCTATACATACAGTATTTGCATATATGAGTTTGCGCATCTGTCAGCGGTCCCACACGTGCTGCAAATTGATATTCCATTATTTCACGTATTATCTTAGATGAAAGGTTTTCTAATTCTACACAGAAAGACTCAAACAAAGGAAAAGCAGCCAAGGGTCAGTAATGCCGCGAGCAGCGGGACTCCACCTCCTCCTCCACCTGTCACTCAGGAACCTCTCCGTCCAAAGCCCAATTAAATCTCTCCCCTCCACGTGAGCTGACCCCGTGCGCATGAATATGTATGAGAGCGAATGCAAATAAACCGCTTCACCGCTAGGCCTCGGAGGAAGAGGATAACAAAGGAAAGGCCCACACTGAGCGTCAAGAGCACGGATGCCATCACTTCCCAGAATCATCACAGGGCGAACGGAACACGAAACCTGCCAAGACCTGTGTGTGTGTGTGTGTGTTTGACCATTAAATGTACTACAAAAGCCTTTATATGGCTCACTACACAGCTGGTGTGCAGGACAGGCACATCAAATACTGTTAAACTTTTTAATGTGCTTGGTAAATATGGATCTGAAGGAACATCTCTTACTTAGGAGAGAGGAAAAGGCATGAATTATATATGAACTCTGGATATTGGAATAGACTGACATGATTAGAACTGCTATTATATATAACAATTATTAGCATAATCATCATCTATAGTAGTACTAGTAGCAGTAATAGCCCCAGATTATATCAAATTCTATCTCTGGGAACATAAAACTGTTTGTCTGCATTCAGCGCTCCATTACAAAGCCGCTGTTTGGAGGTCAGAATTAATACCCAAATAAAATAAGTAATAAGGGTGATGGCTTCATAGATAGTGACATTTAGTGCAGGAAAAGTGCCAAGTCGTCACAGCGTACAGGGGTGTGTGCTTGTAAATAATTAATCTTTGCTCTTCATGTCTACTTGTCAGTACAGACTGGGGGCTTGTATCCTGGCAACGCGCCATGGTTTCCACATGCTGCAGGGAGAGAGAGGCCCTCAGGGGGGAGCCAATCATCTCTCTGCCTGAAGCTGAAACAGCAACGCACACACAGACGCACGCAGATATGCAAGCGCAGACTCACTCACGCAGAGACAGCCGACTATGTATGTACATATGCTGCCGTAAAGCAGATACACACACGGGTGCTAAGTGCTATGTTCTGTTTCCTTCTGGCTCTATTCCTGAGACATCTTCATTTCACGGCCCGGAATATCTCAGCCCCACGTCATTCATATTTTAGCACGGCTGCTTAGCTTACATCTACCTTGTACACACAACAGTGGACTAAACAGCTGCTTTTTTGTTGTTTTTTAGTTCATTTAAATGCTTGAAATATACTATAATATGAACGAAGTGCTTATAATAAAGAAGAATGTGAAATGTATTAGTTTAAAATGCAGGTAGAGTGTTTTTGACTCACATAAAGGCATAGTTCAACCAAAAATGAAATTCTGTCATTATTTACTCACAATCAAGTTGTTCCAAACCTGTATGAATTTCTTTCTTTTATTGCTTCTGCTGATCACAAAAGAAGACATTTTGAAGAATGTTGGTAACCAAACAGTTGCTGGTAGCCATTGGCTTCCATACTATTTTCTTCGCATACTATGGAAGTCAATGGCTACCACCAATTGTTTGGTTACCAACATTCTTTAAAACATCTTCTATTGTATTCAACAGCTGAAAGAAATTCATAAAGGTTTGGAACAACTTGAGGGTGACTAAGTTATGACAGATGTTTTTGGATGATCTATCCCTTTAAATATATCTTTATTTGTCATTTCATAATTACTTCTATTCCCTACGAAATATGGTTAAAGTGTGTTGACAAATTTACTGGACAAGCATTTATAACTAATATTTATATAATATATTTATATTACTAAAATATAATGTCAATTCTATTGAATCTTATATGTCACACATTTAAATATATTAATTCAGTTGCAATTAAGGACATTTAAAATATTTTACATTTAAAAGCAAAATAACACACTACAGTTAGAGTGTAAAAGTACTTTAGTCTGTTAGTCAACATATTATAATAAGTGTACTTTAAAGCATGACAACAGATTATTAAAAACAAGTATTTTTTAACAGTGCACTTAATTGTGTTAAGAAACAGTCTTGAAAGTCTGCAGTTAAGTGGCCTTTTTATACAGTTCATATATATATATATATATATATATATATATATATATATATATATACATATGATTTGAAGTACACTACAAGTGAATATTCAGTACAATTAACCACACGTCTTTTTCACAAGGGTTTCATTGTGAAAACCTCCTCCATCAAACACCTTGATTCAAAGGGTCACAAAATAAGTTCTCTGACCTTGTACACTGATTGTATGTTGTGTTATTAGGTCAGTATATTCAGTTAACCTGCCTGTGTCACTGTTAACCATGACGCTTCTCAAAGAGGTCAAACTTCCCAGTAACAGTGTTGTGTAACATACCAAGAAACAAACAGGAGCCAAATCCCGCTGACGTAACCACATGACCTGTTTTTAATAACCAGTCTTCAGAGTCAAAATAACCCAAAACTCACTTCACACAAATCCTCCATTCAGTCCCTGGATTCTAATTAGACAGCGAGAGCTGCTCCTGTCTCTCCGGAGTCTCAGACAACAAAAACCTCCAACTCTGTGCTGCAATAAGCAATTAAATTTGATTATTTTAGCCTTCAAAAATGAATAATTAGCACATAAGAGAGGTTTGAAGATTAATGTTATAATGAGACAGAAAATCAGGCACATTAGTGCAGCCCCTCCAAATGAAAACGATGTTCATTTTTCTTGCGTTTCACTAAATATGTGGCCAGTAATGCTGGGCCTATGACAATATTGACTTTGAAGGTCCATATTACGTGTATAGTTTATGTTGAGAGGTTTTTGCTGGTAGAGGAGATGATCAGTGGAATGTCAGAATAATGTAATAAAACAAAAGAAAGCCATGAATAGTGACAGTTACACAAACATTTTTTACATTTTTATTCTATGATACTGATTATAAGGATAGATGTGTGTAAATGTGTGTGTATGAGAGCACTGAGTGCTCCTGCCTCAGGGCTGTGTGTGTATGTGTGTGTGTTTTTGAGGACCCAGTAAAGGCCTGCCTCCAGGGTCAGCCTCATTAAAATTCTAATGGCTTCTCAGCTACATGCAAATGGCTCTAATGGCAAAGCTAAGCGAGAGAGAGAGAGAGACAAAGAGAGCAAGAGAGACAGAAATAATTCAAAATTAGATTCATGTTAGATTCATGTTTTTTAAGAGGGACAGTGTCTGTCTCAGTTTATGTGTATGTGTACAAGTGGCATATTGTTGTTCAGTTAAAGCGTTCAGCTCTAAAGTGTGTAGACAGTTTGATTATGCTGCTTAAATGATATTGGAACACTGATGGAAGAACCATATTACCCATATTTCATTCAAGAGTTGTGTTTTAATGCTTCATAATGTAGGGTTGAATCAGAAGGCATAAGCCTGTAATTTTTCACATACATTCATTTTCCGGCAAACAAATGCAGATGAAAACAATTCCTGGTAGCTTTGTTTGATAGATGTTTGGTTTGCACATACCCAAAAACTTGGGTATTTAAAGGGACAATTCAACAACAACAAAAAAAGAATATTGTATCATTGTATCATATAGAAGACATTTTGAAGAATGTTCAACTTCAATAGGGTCAAAAAATCAAAATGATTGGAATCTGTTTATTTCATTGCATGGGTAAAAAACAATGAGATATTTTCAAAATAACACAGAATAAAAAAAGAAAGTTGCACAAGTTTGGAATGTGATGAAGGTTATTATTTCAAATTGAAATTGTATTAGTTTACATTCATGTATGTCTTCGTTAAAATGATAAATGCAGTTAGCTGAAGTTTAGAGTGCTTTTTGATCCATTTGTCTTTGCATGTAATTTCATAATTTCATAATTACTTTGATTGCTTTCATAATATGGATAAAGTTTAATGTGATTTATGGTAAACTAAAATATATTATGGGAAACTCTAATGTGATTTCTTTTGAAACGTAGGCTATATCATGCATTTACATTTTTTCAAAATGTCATTTGTAATGATGAAATTGCAAGTGAGTACATTTAAAATATATTAACTTTAAATGCAAAATAAAATTATAATTATAATCAAGCACTTTGCATGTGAATTTTTTTTTTTTAGTTTTTTAGTTTTTGTGTGAACTACTCCTTGAAGTAAATAATGATCCAGACCTTCACTGTATTTTTTACCAGTTCCATAAAGAATGATTTCATTAATTGGCAATCAAGCACAGCCTGTGCTATTGTCTCCTCATCGGATCAACATGGCTGAAATTCTCAGTTACCACAGCGATAAAACGCCTGGTGATGGCATTTCATTCAGAGAATTAAAAGAGAGAACAAGCCACAAAGCAAGAGCTGTTTATTCAAGTTTATGCACAGGGAGATGCTGAGCGAGAAAGAATAGGATGGAGAGCGAGAGTTTAAAATACATTCTTCCCAGTGTGTGTGATCCCTGCAGTGAAAGCATATCTCTAGCTGCCAGCGCTTTGCTATTGAACTCTATGTCAGAGCGCTGGAGTTCTCTTGTGCTTGCAGCTGTGGGGCTGAAGTGTTGTTTCCCAGCAAGTGAGCCAAACACTGTCCCTCAGCTTAAAGACCCCCCAAACACACACACACACACACAGACGTGCACACACAGAGCGAGCACAATGGATTCAGAAAGGGCTCTCATCTGAAGAGTGCTGGCTTCTGTCTTTGAGTGTCAATTCTGTGTTCTTTTTCCCAGGCTGGATTCCTCTAGTTGTGCAACATAGTTGAAGGGACTTAGGCCATTATTTTCATCTTCATGTCAGCTTGTATTAGCCTTTTCTGTTTGTGAAGGCCAGGCTGATGGGTCGGAGTGATGCTTCAGACCTCTCAACTTGTGACAAGACAACTTGCAAGAAATTCATAGTAAAAAAATACAGTAACAGTGTTTCATGGTTTGACTTATAACTAAATTAAATAATGTTATTATACCAATCTAAGTACTTTAACTACCAAAATCTTTTAACCCTAAAATGTACTTTTTGTTTCTAACCGTAAAATGTACTGATAACCATGATTATTAAACCATCCATCACAATTGTCCTGTCAATAAACATGGACAATACCATCAGTGTAACACACAACACTAAAATAATGGAACACAAAACACTCTCTTGTGCAATACTAATAACAAAATAATAATAATATGTGATGTGTCACACAGAGACTTCTGGGAATGTCATTTCACTGTCTTTCACCATAAATTATATAGTAATTTATAGCTTTTACTTGCCAAAATATACATTTGAACAATATTTTACAGTAAAATTACATATGATATGATTTAATGTACAGTTTTCACCATAGTTTTTACAGTGTATGTTACACTTTATGGTGGTTGAAAGAAGGGAATGAAAAAAACAAGAAGCCTTGATGATGCCAGTTTAAATATAAAGCTGTTTCAAAGGTGAAGCAAGTTATTATATTTTGAAGATTGTTGTTGTTTTTCTTCTTCTTTGGAGAACATTTCACTGCTCATAAAAACAGCCATTAAGAAAGTAAATGTGGACAATTTTATGGTGACCTTAAAAGCAACTATAAACCGCCTTCAGGGTATCAGTATGTGTATCCTGGTTAGCCAAGCTCATGATGTTAGCATTGCTAGCAGCACAGCTTACTAGTTTAGCTATATAAACAATATTGGATTTCAAACATTACCCTCATTAAGACTAATCAATGACAAAATACCAATTTTCGATTCAACATTCAACACAAAGAAGAATGTTCTTCCATACAAACCCTTTGCCTTTGTTAAAAATTTCATTCACCCATATTCAAACACTTATCTATTACACCGGTGGCTAACATGGGCCATTAGGACCCACTGGGCAGAACAGCTTTTATGAACTTCATTTCAAACCGCCTCCAGCAGAAGTTCAATGCCACTGGATAATTCATTTCTGCCGTAAAAGTGACAAATGTCTACATTTTAAGAAACATTGGGTTTGTACCGATGGCCATTTCAAAGACCTTGGCTTGTCTTCAGTTCTTTCCTCCTCTCTTACGTCTGTGGCGTATTCACTCATTGTGATTCATAACTGAGTCTTGTTTTGCATCCTACAATCATGCCTTGGAGGTTGTTGTGGATTCTCATCAGTCCTATTGTTCTCTGGTGCATCTGTGCATCAGTAGGTGGTCAGCACACCTCAATCTGCCCACGCTGGACCTTCAACCTGACCTGCATGGTTTCCGCTGCTCTTGACATGTTCATAAATCCATGCGTGGATGGCATGTGAAGATGAACACGCAGCAGACATTTCACCTGCTGTCTGCACCATGCTCATGCCCTGCAGAAAACCTCCCCTCCTGTGGATTTGGCTACAAAGAGCTTCTCTAACAAGGACGTTGCTTTTGATGCAGGGTCAGAAATTAATGAATATTTGCCCTCTGGAAATGTGCATTTATTTATAAGGGCAATTTTTATAATCACCTCATTGTATCTGTGTTGCCTTTGATGTCAAATATTTAAATTTAACCAATTACTTGCATTTAATCATAATACTATAGACTGTTACCCATTAAATTTTATGAGCACAAGTCAGATACTGCAAGATACTGCAAAGTTGGAACAGAAGACAGTTAAATGCTGCCTAAAGGTAACATACATGTTTTTACACAACAGCTGCATAATTTAAATAGCCTATAAAGTATATAGATTATAAAATGTGCAAAGAACGTTCCTCATCACTGAAGCAGTCCATGACTTCAGTCTAGCATAAGTTAATCATTTAAGTTGTCAACGCTGCAAAATGAATCACTTTCATTATATCAGCATATGATGAGAGAATTTGTGAGAGTGCAGAATTTAGTACATGAACAAAACTCAAAAGCTTTCAGAACTGTTTTTGAAATGTCTCTCAATGACTATTGCATTCATAAGCTCAACAAAAACGTGTGATTGGTTATAATGCACAATGTTGCAAAAAAGTGTAAAAGTAAATCGGATGCTAAGTGAGCAGATCTAAATGCAGTGCAATTTCACATTTTACTCTAATCTCTACAGTTATTTTTATTTTAATTGTGCATGGACATTGTTTGCCGTTTTCTTGAATTTGGGGGCAGTTTTGTTTATTTTGATTTTTGGAATTTCCAATCCTGGTTTGATGCCTGCAGACCATGTAAAGTTTATTAATGTAAACTGATGACTCTTTTCTCTCATTTATTTAAATGCTGCACTTCCCCCAGTTTAGCACCTCCAAAAAAAAAGCATTATTACTGGTCATGCCCCGTGGTGATATGATCTGCTACCCTACCAGGTGAGAATGAGGGATGCATGTGCCATCAGCACACACAAGAACTCACACCTGCGTCTGTAACCGCACTGACCTAGCAACCGCCAAGAGAGCATTTGGTTGTCAACACCGGATGCCTCTCCATCTGTTGGCCCAGCGGAGAGCTTCGCTCAGCCCAGGAAGGGCTCGGGGAGTGTGAACCTGCTGAATTTGACCGTGTTGCCCAGCATGGCACCATAGGTGGGCTGTCAGGCCGATGTCTAACATGGACCTGACTTCTGGTGCCTTTGAACGTTGACCCACTTTGCTTGTTCTTGAATTTGGTGCTTGTCAAAGTCAGATAAGGACTAGCAAAGGTGTTTGAGACCTTGTTGACTTTGAGAGAATGTGAAGATAATCAGAAACATGACAACTCTCATTATACTGTGGGTCTCTCACTGATCCAAATAGTTACAATCTTTATATAGTTACAATAGTTACAATTATTTACTCCAGCATGTTTTTTATTTTGTTGATTGATTGATTTATTTTATTGCACATAACCAGCTTCTTGTGATATGCATTGTTAGCTAAAAACAGTCAAATTTACTGAAAAAAGTTTAAAATTATGCAAATCATATTATATATTTAAACATATATTAATATTAAACAATGTGAATTATATTATGCATAATGATGTAATAACATATTAATAACAATGTTATAACAATGTCAGTACTTTAAATTTGTTTTTGTACATAGATGCAGAAACAGTATGACTTACAGATTCTGACTAGCATGTAGATTCAAGTTTACATGTACATTCATGTCATATTGTGTTTATTTTTTCATATTGTGTTTTACATTTATGATGTGAATATGTCATATATATCATGTGAATAGGGCAATGTAATTAACCCATTATTAAAGCACTTTAGTTTTCACTGTAAACTCCAAATATAGCTCACAATAAAACTGAAAAAATTAGCTTTCTTTAATCAATATTTTCTTTCATTTTCTTTTTATGTTTTAATTACAGTTGTTTAATTATAATCATGATGCACTTTTAACTTTATCATTAATGGAAAACAAACAAACCTGGCTAACAAATATTTTGGTCATTAATTTCCACAATGTTTTTTTTTTATTGTGTTTTCACTCTAATCATTGATATTTTTTTAAAACTAAAGATTAGGGTGAAAGCAATAAAATGTTTCTCTCTCTGTGGGTGTCATTGTGGGGAAAACATATCTGACTGCATGTCAATCTTCTCGCGTAGGACAGGGTTTTGAATAGAGGTTTAATTAAGTTATCAAACAGAGTAAAGTTCATGACCCAAGGTCAAACAAGTCTTTATTTAAAAAGGTTTCAAAAGTCTGACAGGGGTTACAAAAGACTGAAAAGCAATTGATATAGCAATTAGGATGTAGGTTTTAACCAAAGGAGCGGGGGCAGAAAAAATTTCTAGAATTCACTGGGGTAATAGAGATGTTAGTTCTCCAAGGAGATGCCATCATCATCATAATCACGACAAAGCAGCCACAGTTTGAAGCATGTCAATTGGGGCATTTCACTGGTTTTCTGAAATCTGAAGTCTGAAGTGAACCCAAATCTAATTGGTTGTGGCTGGCCTGAAATAAATTTATAAATTCTTCAGAACACATCTAGTATTGATTTTAAAATAAAAAAGAGATCCAGTGTGAAATGTGAAATCCGTGCTTCGTTTTGAAATAACACATCAATAACGCATCAAACAAAAGGCACAGTCTCTGGGTGTGTAATTGCTGGTCCACATGAGCAAACCCTCGTCTCTTCAAACTCCAGTCAGGCACTTGATGGGTATGAGATTATGTGAGACATGTAACAGCTATAAAGTGCCAGTATGATCCACGTAGGAGAGCGGCGGTATGTGTATGTGTGTGTGTGTGTGGTTAGATGAGATTTAAGCTCACTTGATGGTGTGACTCCTCTCACCACCACCTCCATTTACTCCTCATTTAGCCTGGAGCAGATGGCAGGCCTTGGTTCTTCTTAGTCTATGTGTCTGTGTATGAGCATGTGTGTTTGTATGACTCATAAATGTGCACCGACTGTCCAACATCCTCTGTGGGAATGAAAATCAAGGTTTTATGGAAATATGTTCAAAGCTGTTGATAGTTTTGGAGAAACAAATTTGGCATTGTAGTTATGGCTATTGCTAATTTCTACAAGTAGCCAAGCTACTCACTGAAGTGAAGATGAAGTACACTTCAGCATACTTAGCAGCATACTAATTAATTACAGAAATTATATATTTTAAAAGAATATACTTAAGTGCAAACTGAATGTAATGTTTCAGACACCTAATTGCATGTTAATTGCAATTAAATGAAAATTATATTTTATATTTATATAACTGCAGTAAGCTAGAATTTAGTGTGTACTTAAGTACATCTTTTTATATAAATGAACAACACAATTGTCTTTGAAATGCAAATATAAGTGTACTGCCAATTGTACTGAAAAGCATTTATGGTAAATTAAAATTTCTATTGAAACTATTTTGTATTACACATTTGTAATGATGACGTTAAGCAAGCAAAGCAGTTTAGTACATTTAAAACAGTAACTTGAAATGTAATATCGAATAACATTGTCACACGTGTTGGTGTGTAAATCAAAGCGCACAAAGGAGATATCAAAATAGTTCTTTTAATTATCCACAGGAGAGAAAGGGCACAACCAAACACAAATCCAAATCAAACATCTATAGCGGACAAAGGAATAAAGGAGAACACAGACTTTAAATAATGAACGTAATCAGTTGGAAACAGAAACAGGTGTGGGGGTAATTAATTAAACAAGAAAAGGAACATGACCAAATAAGGAAACACAGTAAGAACAGATGTCCATAATTGTGACAGTTCGCCCCCTCCCAGAACGGTGCATCCCCGCACTGACAGAAATAGTCCAGAGGAGGGAGGGTGGGGTTCAGGAGGCGGGTGTGGGGCAGGCAATGGAGAGGGAGCATAGACCATAGTACCAGGGAGGAGTGGATGGAGGAGCCAGGGAGGAGCCTGGAGCAGGAGGAGCCAGATGGAACTCCAGAGGCCAGCCAGGATGGTGGCCCACGGTGGAGTCGACGGCGGGAGGAGCCATGGTGGAGTAAGAGCCGACAACACCAGGGGGCCAACTGACGGAGACTGCACTGATGGATGAGGATCCCAGTATGGAGCTGAGCAGACGGAGAGCCAGGGTGACACAGAGGATCCAGAGGGCCAAGGCGGCGCTGAAGGCACAGGCAACTGAGGCAGAGGCGGGGCTCCGGAAGACCGCTGTGGAGCCGGAGCAACTGAGCATGGAGGTGGAGCCGGAGGAACCTGACAGAGCCGGAGGGATGTAGTGATGAGGCGAAGCCAGAGGAGTGGAGTCCCGAGGTGGTGGATGGCGACGACTGACCAAGGCGGAGCCGGGGGGACGAGGGAGCCAGGTGGAGCTGGTGGGATGACGGGCCACAGTGGAGACGAGGGAGCTAAGTGCCAAGGTGGAGCCGATGGGTCGAAGGACCGAGGTGGAGTCCAGGGCTCTGAGGCTGGAGGCGGAGACAGAGGATCCTCACGCCAAGGCGGAGCTGAAGACTGGAAGTCCCGAGGCGAATAAGAACGCCCAGATGGCGCTGACAGAGGGTGAGCTGAGGGGCTGACAGGCACCAGTGGAGATAGGGTTGAGGAACTGGCTGGTTTGAAAGAAGGCGGGAGAGGGAAGCTGGGAGGGAACACAGAAGGACTTGGGCTGGGTGGAACCAATGGAATCGCAGGAGATTCAGGGCTGGGCGGAACCAGTGGAGACACAGGAGATTCAGGACTGGGTGGAGCCAGTGGAAACACAGGAGAATTGGGTAATGCCTCCCCAAACCAATCTATTAAATCAATCTGGAAAAGGTCCATAAATTCCTCATAGTATTGTCCAGTGACCAGTTGCAGCTCACCCTCAGTGGCGGGAGTGTGGGCTGGGCTTTCCTCCAAGCCCTCGATCTCCACCAAAACTCCCATGGGAACGGACGATGTTGCCAGCTCACGCACTTGGTCAGACAATGCTGGAGGCTCAGGCTCCATTGCGATGATCGGCTCAGTCGCGGCGGGCTCAGGCTCTCCCTCTGCAGTGGGGTCAGGCAGTAACGCCATGCAGCGGGATGACGGCTGGCTGGTCTCTGGTTTGGGATTGGGGCTGGAGATATCCTCCTCAGCGGGGCAGACGGTGAACGGTGATCCGTTATTCTCCAGCACCCACTCCACGAAAGCGCTGAAATCCTCTTTGGGACCGTTTGCTGGTACAATGCTGGAGGCTCAGGCTCCATTGCGATGCCTTACACCGCTCACTCAGCCCGGTGTAATAAAAAACACAGAGTGAGCGGTCTGGGAAGTGGGTAAGACATGCCAGATCGATAAAGTCCTTGGTGTGGTCCTCCAGCGAATGGCCCAACTGCTCGAAGCATAGGAGCTGGACAGCTGGTAAATCCATACCGGAAGAGGGGAAAAACAAAACAAGAAAGAAAGAAAAACACTGCTAAACTTGCTCACTTTTTTGGTCCGCTATTCTGTCACATGTGTTGGTGTGTAAATCAAAGTGCACGATGAAGAAGATATCAAAATAGTTCTTTTAATTATCCACAGGAGAGAAAGGGCACAACCAAACACAAATCAAAATCTTCAAACATCAATAGCGGACAAAGAAATAAAGGAGAACACAGACTTTAAATAGTGAACGTAATCAGTGGGAAACAGAAACAGGTGTAGGGCTAATTAATTAACTAAGCAAGAAAAGGAACATGACCAAATAAGGAAACAAACACACTAATGTAAAATTATATTCAAGTACATTGCATTGCTTTAGTATGTCAGTCAACACATTAAAATAAGTATTACGTACCAATATAATGATTTAAAATGAACTTTATAGTAAACCTTTTAATTTTACATTATTACAAAATGTAAAAGTTTACTTAAGTGTGTTAAGTAGCATAGTCATGAAAGTGTACTCTTAAGTGCACTTACGTGACTTTTATTTAATTAATATTATATTATCTGCAAGTGCATTTTTTAAATATATGATTAAGATTTGAAGTGCACTACAAATCCACATTCAAAACAATTAAGCGCACTTGTTTTTCACAAGGGACAATTTTAAAGTAGTTAAGATACTTCTAAGCTACTGTTTTGAAAAAGTGGTTGAAAGGTAGCTACAAGTTACTACCTAAAGCAAAACAAAATAACAAAAATAAAATCACAGTTTATAGCTGAAATTTACATTTTGGCCTCCTAGGTTTATCGAATGTTATAGTAAAAATAATGATTAAAGGTTTGGCAATAGTTTGGCCAAAACGTTTGCTTGCTTGCTTGCTGCTTGACTTCTACATCATTGGAGAAATTAGCTTGTGTCTGTTTGCTGAAATCAAAATAACATGATTGTGCCTCCATTGTGTAAACAATGTTGGTTTAACAATATAGGATTATTGTTAATGTTGTCCTGCACAGATTAATTGAGTCAAGGTCGCAATAAATGTCAGAATATTATAGTTCATTTACACAATATATATATAATTTTTACTCCCATATACATGCAGTTCATTCAGTCATCAGCTTGTTACGCAACTATTTCTAATTTCTACGATTTTTCAATGATGCTGCCCTGAACATGGCATTATTTCACTATTTTTGTCTCATGTTCTTTTGGTTCAATTGCTGTTGATTCTTCAATGGTTTCCTCTTTCCTTCTTTCATTGCACATTTATGTGCACAACTTCAAAAACCTAGCTGTTTACGAATGTTTATTGGAATTGTGGTTTTGTGAAATGGTGAATCGTTGAAATATGTTGGCAACAGCAGAACTTGTGAACATAGCTGGCTAACAATACTTTTGGGAAACAAACCCTAGAGCAACAATGCTACCACAGAGTGAATGTTTTGGGCAAACCAACATTAATAAACAGCTTACTTATTGTTGCTCCTGTATGTTAAATTGGAATAGCAGAACAAATTATAACATCCCAAAACTGACAAACTTAAGCTTTAAGAGATGATACTTATTAGGTTAAAGAATGTATAGAAGGCTGAAAAAGCATACCAGATTTTACTGTATCTGCCACACACAGCAGATTCTCAGTTAGGGTTATTGCATCTGGATCACAAAACTAGCTACTAATCACATCTTAAGCAAATTGTAGTAGTGTAACTTAACCGAGCGTAATTTAGTTTTCATTACTTTAGACTTGTTGTGTGCTTGCTTAACAGTAGCTCTGATGCCATATAATGCATGAAAAACATTTTGTCATTGTGAAAAAAAGCTAATCACTGCAAAAGCTACACTACAGTTCTTGCTACTAAAAGCTACACTTTTGAAAACAGCTTAGCAACTGTCACGCTAGTGAAAAACTGTAGCTGGTTAGCTACTTACCAGTACTGATTGTTAAAACTTTTCAATAAACACACTAAAATGGGAAATTGCCTCAGAAATATTACAGAATATCTGTCCCTGTGGTGCCAAAGAATATCGCTCGGAGCACACAAGTGGTTCATTGACCGCTAGGCTAAATGAAGTGGCTCTTTTTTAATGCTATTTGTCATGCAGTTCTCTTCCTCTTTCCGGCTGAATTGATCAGAGGGTCAGATCAATATGCTGGTGTCTGCAAGGCCTCATTGTGTCCTTCTAAGCCCACTAGACTAGACTGTAAATTGAGATGTATGACTGAGATGAAATGAATGAGTATTTGCCCTCAATGCACCGCTGAGCAACAGCTGGCACGGGTCAAAGAGAAAGATAAGCCTACTCTCTCTCTCTTACACCATCTTCTCTGTCTGTCTCTCTCTCTCTTTGTTGCATTTTATGTACGAAACACGGAGCTGACAGTCATATGCTTGTTCTGCTATAACCTTCTCAATCCCAGGGTGCTTCTCTTTGGTGCACCGCAGATGGGAGGCCATGATGAGTCAGCTAAAAAGAACCCATTACCTGAACCCGTAAGATAGCTGTGCAGTAGCATCTGGGCGCAGGTCCAGAATAATTCATGAAAATGACCTTTGCAGTGTCTGGCTGTCTGAGTCCCATCACCCCCTCCTCCTAAAAACCACACAACCATCCCACACCCTTCTCTTTCCACACATACACACATAAAAAGTGGCACCAGACCACCTGATACATGATGTGGCTCATTCCTCATCATTTGGTGTCAGCAGAGGGCCCACAATCTGTTTCTCTTACCCTATGTGTGTGATCCCACAGAAGAAATCTGTTCGATACCACCCAAAGTGCCAAATCTGTTGCCTTAGAAGTGCTTCTGTGAAATATACAGTCCAGTATATTACAGTATATTGTTTTCATTATGCTCTGTGGAGGCTTTCAATACAGTGAAAATAAACACAGCTTCACAGTTTATATATTGACAGTTGCAGTGGAGAAAATGTTAACTTTAATTTACATTGTCGTGTTATACTAAAATTAAACTACAAAAAGTACAAATATAAATGGCAGAGAGTATGAGGGTGAAAATAGCAGTGTAAATAGTAATTAGATGCTGTTTATTATTAGTGCAAATAGCAGCAGATACTATTTGCGCCCCAGTGTATTGCAGTACATTATAAAATGGTGCATATTCAGTGTTTATGATTATGTTTATTAAAGTCATAAAAAAATATGGATGAATAAATATCAAATTCCCAACAACTAACCCTAAATTTATTGAACCTGCTAATCAAAGTTCTCCAGGAAGGGAGCCATAATTTTTGATGTGGTGACAATATGAGCTGCATGCATCATGGCCATCAGTGTGTGGATACCACATTTGATTTCAATAACAGGCCTATTAAATACCAGTTAGGCACTTTATTTTCACGTTTTCTTATTGTTTTCATCATTTTTATATGAAATAAACACCTCTACAGGCTGAAATGGGAATAGGGAGAAGAATCATATTGGGAATTGTGGATTTGAACTTGTTTGCTTCAACTTTTTGGTGCTCTCATCATGTGCTCCACTTGTCAATCCCACATCCCCTGCCACACAGGTCCTATAAAGAATGAATTAAAAACACTTAAAATTTGTTTTCCCCTACAACTCATACTGCATAATTCATAGACCTGATTTTGTTATGAAATTGTATTGAATGCTGTCTTTTATGTCTTATTGTCAAGAGACAGTTCACGTTTATCCAGCAGAGCTGTTAGCCGCATGGTAAGGAAGGAGGAAATATTTCTGAAAATACTGTACAATACAACTGCATCAGATTTTATAATCATACAAAACTCCCTTAAAGAATAGTCCACCTAAAATGAAAATCCTGTCATCATTTACTGACACTCACGCTACTGTATGTCAACCTATGATTTTGTAGAATCTTTCAGCTGTTTTTGTCCATACAATGAAAGTCAATGGGGTCCAAATGTTTTAAGCTTCAAAAAGGTTGCAAAAAAATTATTCATTCAAACCCTATCACTTTGGTTATTCACCCTCAAATCAAATAATTAACTTGTATAGAGAGCCCAAATCAAATTTGGAAGCACATCAATAACCTTAATAGTGCATGTCATGATGTAATGACATTAGGTCACATGACATATGACAACAACCAATGCAGTTTATTATTATTAAATCATAAGAATTCATCTTAAAGTCATACAAGTCTGAAACGGCATGAGGGTGAGAAATTGATAATTTTAAAATTTTAAATTTGGCATAATTTTTAATTTAAATTTATTTCACAAATAAGTAGAATCAGTAGGCCTATAATATTTTATCAGGGCTGCCTGGCATATAATAAATGTTGACAAAATGCATTCCATCAGAATAACAACTTCATATGAACTTCAGCCATCGGCATAAGCCCCTCTCCATTTTCAGCTTATGATTAATTTATGCTGTCTTTTTATACTGAAAACCTCTCTGGCTCATCTGTGGATACCTGCCTTTAATGACACTTTTAATAAGATTTAGTGGGCACTTCGCTACAGTCCACTGGGACATTCCCCCTTCCTAAAGCTCCCAACATCCCATCTGAGGTCCCAATCCTGTTTTCTTAACATGGAAGAATATCAGGAGCCAAATAAATCCATATTGAGAATCACACACAAAGGAAAACGCACTTACACTTACCCTTCTGTCACACATCCAAAATGTAAGGAAAACGAATTAAACCCCAATCAATCAGCAAGCCGCTTATCTCTCTCATATAAACTGGAACTTTAGAAATTAGCTCATTTATTTTGGACAATTAGGCTTATTGGAGTGTGACAGGGAAAATTTGCAGTGCGGTGAGGCATGCAGCTGCTAACAATAGAGAGAAAACGACTGACAGAGTGAGATGGTCTTTTCTTACGCCATGCTATTTTACTTATCTGTGTAACCGCTGCAGTGACGTGATCCCGCTGAAGCGTTTCCACTCCTGTGAGTGAGAGAAAGACAGAAATCATCATCCTGGGGAAAGAATGAGATGGTTATGATAGACTTCAGCAAAGAAATGCAAGACTTGAAGCATTTATCCATTGGAATTCGAGGTTTAGTGATCTCCAAACACTCTAGAAACTCTATGACTGACAATGATTTGAATTTGTATAATCTTGCAAACTGCAGAAAAAGATGACACAGAAAGTGTATAACTATGTGATTATATATATTTCTAGTTACAGTACTGTTTAGCAAGGATGCATAAAATAAAATAATCAAATTATGAAAAGTTAAATCTGACAATTTCAAACAAAGGCTGTTCTTCAATTATTATTCATCAAAGAATCCTGAAAAAAAAAAATGTATCATGGTTTCAAAGTTATTAAGCAGCAAGACTGTTTTCAGCATTGATGATGATAAGAAATATTACTTTAGCATTATGATTCTGTCCACAGCAAAAATGAAGACTGTGTTTCTTGCCAGAATTCACATATTCATAAAAAACTTGATATAGTGCTACAAGAAAACTCAAATTTTCAAACATAAATTTTGCTCTTTTGTGAATGTGTGTGATTGGAAGTGTTGGTTTTAGTAAAAAAATATATATATTAGTATTTTTCATGCCCACATCAACTGTATTGCTTCAGAAGACATCAGTTCATCTTCTGGGGCTGTATGGATTACTCTCATGATGGCTGTATGTGCTTTTTTGGAGCTTCAGGTTCTTGGCACCTATTCACTTGTGTTATACTGATTCACACAGAAAAATCTAAACTCCTTGTATCAAATTCCACCAAATTTACATTTTCTAAATTTTAGAAATTAAAAAGATGAGCTGAAAATATTTATAGACGAAAAAGGAAAAATACGATTGTAGAGAGTAGAAAGTATTGTAGATAGGGCTAAATTACCCAAAACAACATCAATATAAATTTTTATTAATACAATTTCACCCATATTTAGACTATTATGTATGGATAAAGTGGGATGGGAGGTTTGGGTCAAGAGGTAGTAACTTAAGATTTGACCAGGTTTGTTTAAAATTTGACAAAAAAACAAACAAACATTTGACTAAATGTAATTTAGCAGTACATATGATTGCATTGTCTATCTTTGGCTGTGCAGTACATGTGAGCCTTATACTACTGCAATACTTCAGAGATGAATGTTATTTATTCAGGGAGAGTGGCTCCTTGTGCTTTAACATTTACCTAAGCACTAAAATCAAAAATTAAAAACAACCTCTCGACTTTTAATTTCCTCATAGCTCTCTACATAATTCATAGTGCGCTTGTGATTCTGATCCGTCTCTTGAAAAGAATGAAAAGAATGATTTGCTCTTTAATTCACACGCAGCAGCGTAGCTCACACACTTTCTCGCCTCTCTTTCTTTCATTTCCTCTCTCTCCTCTTGGTCTGTTGAGAGTAAAATCGCAAAACAGAGGAGGCCATTTATCTGATGATTAATATTTAAGGCAGGGTGTTAATAAATAATACTATTCTACATAAAAGAGATGTTTGTTATGGGCTCTTGTCTCATTACTGATGCAGGTGCTGTGATTCTTCCACCATCAGTATCTTTTCAATATTAACACTCTCACAGATGGAGCACTGATTGCCTGACAAAATATGTGTATCCCCTGTTTCTAAATTATTATCATTATTAATGTCTCTTATGTTCATTCATTCTGTTTACATTAAGAAGACAGAGGATTCGAAGATGCTCATGTTGAGTTAGATTTACTTTTTTGGTGATTTAACCAACTGTGGTTCATTGGGAAAATGTGTCTATGGCAAAATTTCTGATAATGTCAACAATAAAATTATACTATATATTTTTTTAATGTATGTTATACAATTCCTGATTTTTAGCTTGATTCTACAAGTCTTTAAGCTGTTTAATCGTAATTCTTGTTTTACAGGATTCGTACCTGAGAGCTCCGAATAGCAAGTGCATTGCTGTACCAGGTGAGCTACTGAGCAAGTTTACTCTTTCAGAAAAGCCATTCATTTGGAGCTGATTATGTGATGCAAAATGTATTAGTCTACAAATCAAGCACTAAGGTAAAAGTGTTTTGAGGTCATAATATAGTATTGCAATCAATATCTATCAATAATCTGCCTCTGTAATCATAATTTGTGTGAAAAGATATAAAAGTTGTTGTTGATGTTTTACTGACACTAGTGTTCATTTTTAGACATATTTTCTGAGTTTTGCATAGGTTGCCTGGGTTGGTTTTAACGTTGAAATATGTATTTTCTTTGATGTTAAATGTTAAATGTCACTTTAAAACCATTGCTGTTTATTTGAATATTTCAAACAGTCCACCACAGAGACATTAACCAGCCAATGGCTTCAACCTGGGGTGGAGCTACCTGATTGCCTGACCAATGGTAGACAGAGGGAGTGGTCAAGTAAACAACCAACACTATCTCATGGCCAATTCTTATATGTATTTTCAGAGGTGGTTAATTCATACGAATTCATACAACATCACTTGTACAATTTTGTACGATTTCTGTGACAGTTAAGTTTAAGGGTGGGGAGTTTAGGGAATTCATACAAGGTTGAACGAACCTGTATGAATTAGCCACCTTGTCAAATGTACAAATTTTCACGAGATCTGGTTGAAACAACAGTTTCTTTGTTTAATTATTATTATTTTCATTTTCAGTTCTTTTTGATGACACTAGTGACAAAAATTAGACACTTTAATGATGGCAAATGTATATTTGGTACATCAATATAATTAAAAAAAAAATAATTTAGTCTCAGTTTAGCTCAAAAAAGTTTGCACTGCTAACGCAATGCTCTACCACTGAGCCACAGGAACTCTTAGTATTAATTAATTACAATTAATGAGCAGCATATTAGGAGTTTATTGAGGCAAAAGTCATAATTAATAGTTAATAGTGAGAATTGGTCACCAAACTAAAGTGTGGCTATATTACTCAGTTATATCATTAACTTCCACTAGCTGGCTACTAGATAGCAATAACACTTCTGAACATGCTCAGTTCCTTTTTGTGTAATTAAGTGATCACGAATTAGCTAATTTTAATAGTGCAAGTTTAACAACCAATTTTCAGGGCATTTTGAAACACATTAGACAGTAACTGATGACTAACATCTGCCTTTTCCCCCAAATAAGTTCCAAAATATAATTACAAAAATAGTAAAAATGTTGGCTGTTACATCATTTATTTATTCTAAAGCATCTCATGATCCATATTTAACATGACTCAATATGTAAAACAGTGTCAATATAACAGGTGTGTTTGTAGGTACAATTATAACTTTGAACTGAACCGTGCCAAGAGCGCATTGCCTACAGGCTAGGATCGTATAAATTACGCTGGGAATCGCATAAGTGTTTTCATCTGTAAAAGCATGAATTGAGCCCTTTCTCATACATTCATACCGACTGAGAGGGTGAGAGAGAATGAGAAAACAGGCTGTGAAGCAGATTGGGGCTGCCAGCAAAGAGGCTTGGCACAGCTCCTAATGATGCCAAGCATGAGTCCGCTCCCAGTGCCACCTAGACATGTACCCTGCCAGCTCCCAGTCAGGTATGGATGTCTCTATTAGTCACATGCTTCTCTATGTGTGAGAGAGACAGAGAGAGGCCCTGAAAATAAATGCACAGCCTGGAACAACAAAACCGTGGTACATTTCACATTCCCTTGTGATCAAACCTAGTGAGTCGTTGATTTTCTTCCATTTTTGACTTTGAGTATTGCATATTTCCATGTGATGAATGATGCAATAACTTTGCAACAGGGTTTGTGCTTTAAAGCAACTTATGACATGAAAGGGCCTTTCCTCATCTTTTCTCAGTGTACAGGTTTAGACTCCCACCTTCCAATCTAGTATGTATAATGTAAGTTTATATCACTTTCACTCTCTCTTGCTGCATATTTGAACTAATAATGCTCGCTGACACATTATGCTGTTGGACATTTGCGATGGTATTAGCAGGTCACTGGGAATGCACTTGTCTATCTTTGGCTTATTTTCAGTGCAATTTTAGTTTTTAAAATAAAAATAAGTATGACATTGGATTAAATGACAAAATATCAAGGCAAGTGACATTTATTTATTAAAAAAGAAAATTCTGTTATCATTTACTCATCCTCATGTCATTTCAAACCCGTGTGGTGTTATTATTTCCTTAGAACATTTCAGAAGAATTTTCACATGTTTGGAGCTTATCAGTCATAGGCACTTGGAACTGTCAATGTATGAAAAATATTCTGGCAAATATCTGATGCTTTGTTCCATGGAAAAAAAATAAAGAAAGTAATATGGGTTTGAAATTTTGCCGGTTGAGTAAACAATGACAGAATTTTCACTTTAGATGAACTATAACTTTAGAATGTCTCGGTTTAGTATGTAACCCACGTTTCCTGAAGGAGTGAGCAGAGATGTTACGTCAACTGACATTAGGGGTCTCACTCGGGAGCCCCAGTCACCTATTAGCTTTAGAGGAAAAGGCAAATGAGAATTGGCGAGTGGAATTTGCAAATTCTCATTCTCATTCTCGAGACGCATCCCAGCATTCAGCACAGTTCAAAGTTGTGGCATGAGGGACGTAACGTCTCCGTTCCCTGCTTCAGGAAATGAGGGTTACATATGTAACTGAGACGTTCCCTTTCAGTCAGTCACATTTGACATTACGTCGACTGACGTTAGGGGTCCCTATGGAAAATGCCACAACCCGAACTGTATTACATAAACTGAGGACAAATGTATCTCAATTCGTAACCTTCCCAACGCCATGTAAGCCAGATAAATGGGGCTACCAGGGGTGCCAGATTCAGTTTTCTAGATAAGGCACACGTATCCATCTAAGAAATAGCACCACAAGCCGAACACCGAGCCAAACTCCCACAATTTACCTGTTACTACCCAACACATGGGGGGACATGGGCTCCACCTGAAGATTATAGAATCTTGCAATGGTGTTAGGTGTCGCCCAGCCCGCAGCTCTGCAAATGCCTGCAAGAGAGGCGCCATGCGCCAATGCCCAAAAGGAGGCAACACTCTGAGTGAAATGAGCACTCATTCCCAGGGGGCATGGCTCACCTTGCGATTGGCACGCCAAGGTGATGGGATCCACCAACCAGTGAGCCAACCTCTGCTTGGATACAACTATCCCCTTCTGCTATCCCCCAAAGCAGACAAAAAGCTGCTTGGAGTGTCTGAAGCTCTGGGTGCATTCCAAGTAAATGCGCAAGGTGTGGATGGGACACAGCAACTCAAGTGCTGGGTCTGCCTCCTCCGAGGGCAGCGCTTGCAGGCTCACCACCTGATCCTGAAAGGTAGTGGTGGGAACATTGGGCACATAACCAGGCCGGGGTCACAAGGTAACGTGAGAATTAGCCGGACCAAACTCAAGGCATGATTCGTTAACCGAGAATGCCTGCAGGTCCCCCAACGTCTCGATGGAGGTGAGCACGATCAGGTGCGAAGTCTTGAGAGACAGATGTTACAGCTCAACTGAGTCAAGCGGCTCAAAGGAGGCTCTCCGTAATCCTAAAACGACTATGGGGAAATCCCAAGAGGGGATGAGGTGTGACCTGGGAGGATCAGGCGATGCATTGTGGTGAGCTGCAATGTCAGCGACATACACCTTCAAAGTGGAGGGGGACAGCCTCCGCTCCAGCTTTTGATGTGGGAAGGAAAGCACCACACCAACCAAGCATCTCTGAGGCCCCTCTTGGCGAGAGGAACACCACTCAACGAATAGACCCCACTTCAAAGCTGCCTCGTAGAGGGGGCTCTAGCTTAAGTAATAGTATCTATCAAGGCCTGAGAAAGGCCAGATAGGTATACCATGTCCCGTCCAGAAGCCAGATGTGCAGGTTCCATAGATTGGGTCACAGGTGCCAGATCACACCCATCCCCTGAGAAAGAAGGTCCATCCTCAGTGGAATCCTTCAGGGAGGGGCTGTCACGAGAAGCATGAGGTCGGCAAACCAGGTCCGGGTGGGCCAAAATGACACAACCAACAGGACCTGCTCCTTGTCCTCCCTGATTTTGCACAGGGTCTGTGCAAGGAGACTCACTGGGGGAAAGGCGTACTTGCATAAACCCCGGGCCAGCTATGTACCAGCACATCCTTGATGGTTGATGTAAGACACTGTCGCTGTGTTGTCCGTTTGGACAAGTACATGCTTGCCCTGCAGCAACGGTCAAAACCGGCTAAGAGCGAGCAGCACTGCTAGCAACTCGAGGCAATTGATGTGCCACTGCAGTTGACCACCCAACCAGAAGCCATATGATGTGACAACAACATGCCTCGGAACACCGAATACACAGAAAGAACACGCAGCAACAACAACCCGGAGAAACGAAACACACACCCCTACTGCCCATATAAATGCAGGGTCTGACCAAGGACTGAAGAGGCAGCAATAACCCGTGGTAACACTGGCTCAGAGAGTGCCACAGTGCCATGCCCATCTCGGGAACAGTGCTGAAGCAGTCTCATTTGTAACAGGCAGAGTGGCGTAACTGCGGCTGCCATATGCCCCAGGAGCCTCTGAAACAATTTTAGAGGGGACCGCTGTCTTGCTTCTCCCAAAGCGGGGACAGGGCACCCTCCGCTAGTTTCGTAAAAACACGGGGAGACACAAACAACCAGAAGGGGAGGACTTTGTACTGATATGTTCGACCCTCGAAGGCAAACCGAAGAAACGGTCTGTGTCGAGGCAGAATCAAGACATGAAAGTACGTTTCCTTCAGGTCGAGAGCTGCAAACCAATCCTGGTGCCAAACGCAAAAAAAAGAATGGGCTTCTGCAACAGCATCTTGAATGGAAGCCTGTGCAGGGACTGATTCGAGACTCATAGATCCAGGATTCGCCGTAAACCAACCACTCTTCTTGGGTACGATTGAAACAGGGACTGTAGAAACCCAAAATCATCTCGCCTGGAGGGACAGGCTCTATTGAGTCCTTTGCCAAAAGGACAGCAATCTCTGCATGAAGGACAGAGGCATCCTTGTCCATTGGGACATATATGTAAAAATGACACTCCTGAACCTGGGAGGGTAACTGGTGAACTAAATTGCGTAACCAAGTCAGACCGTCCAATGGAGCAGTTACTGATGTAGCCCCTCCTCTGATGCAGCATTAGTTATCTTATTTTCTTCCGGAGCTCCGAAAGGGACAGTGAGTTCGCCGCGGGACAAACTGGCACCATCATCCAGTGACAGTGGTACGCTGTGAGGGGCCGGACTTCCGTGGGGGCAGGTGCGATGGAGCATTCCTGACCATGATCCTCAGGGCTCCCTTGTCCCTGACCAATGCAGCTGCAGAGTCTTTATGACCCGACTAACTGGGCTGGGCAGTATCTGAGGGAAAGCTCATTATGAATGAGAGCCGTAACCTCAGCGTAGCCATGGACATTCACTTACAATGTGGGCATGAGCCATCCACGAATGCTGTCTCAGCATGCTTATGGCCCAGACGTGTGAGACAGCGATCATGTCAGTCGTCAGAGGTAAGGACACTACCACACCCAGAAGCACAAGATCGGAAAGTCATCTCGAAAGACGCTCTCAACAACTGTGCATGCTGTAAAATATCAATTTTAGTCGGTGTGCCCAGGGGAGGACCTCAGCACTTATCTGTGCTCAAGCAGGGCGATCTCTCCACTGAAATGCACAGGGGAAGGTAGAAACTCGACCAGAGAAACACCTGCAGCTTCGATGAACATTGTCTTCTTTTTCTTTGAGAGAGAAGCAGCGCTCACGAAGCGATCAGTGCCGAAGCAAAAATCTGAATAATCAGATACACATCACTATCTTATATACCCATATGTACGGGGAGTGGCTTGGCATGCAAATTCCACTCGCCAATTCTCATTGGCCTTTTCTACTAAAGCTCAGAGATAATTGGGGCTCCTGAGTGAGACCCCTAATGTCAGTCGACATAACGTCGAATGTGACTGACTGAAAGGGAACAAGCACTTTAAAAAAAAAAAAAAAAAAAAAAAAAAACTACACTACTGTTTAAAAATTTGGATCTGCATTTATTTAATCAAAAATTACAGTTATAAAATAAAAAAAATACAGTTAAATACAGTTAAGTATTTACATACAGCATCTGTATGTGCATTTGTGCATGTGTGAGCATGAATGTGAATCTTAACATTTATTTAAAAAAATTATAAAATAAATATGTTTTAAATATAATTCTCATTTCATTTTTAAATATTGTGATTTAATAATTCATAAAAATCATTACATGTTTTTGGAAGTCATACCACATTACATTTTACAACCTAAGGTAACATTGTCATAAATAGGTAAAATGATCTGATATTTTAAGTGATTTTACTTTTACTGTTGTATCTTTTTTATCCATATTGACTATTTAATCTAATTTAATCCCAAATTAGTTAAAAATGTGTAACTTTTTATGAAAAGTATGTGCAGACAAGTAAAATAGCATCAAACCAGTGACCCGAAAATGAAAGTTTATAAGCACTGCAAGTTTCCAGTTGTAACACAGCTGTGTTTGTGAAGCACACCGAAGTGCTGACAGATTCATTTCATCCTCTGAGCTGAAGAACAGGTTTTTTCTTACTCTGGGTTGAACTTACAGCTTTGCTTAGTTGTGAAACTTCATTTAAAAATGCAAATAAAAAGGTAGAATAGTCGTGAACGTTACAACCGCTTCACCAGCAAAAACAAACCCTGACGTTATTACGCATAACAAAGACAAATGCTCATTCGTTTTGCACCTAATGTGTAGGTGTTTGCAGGTGCTAGTGTCTATGTGTGTGTGGTCTGAAGCACTTGAAACTGTACCTGTAACCGCAGGCTCACCCCTAGACAGCTTCTGTGGTCATGGGAGACAGGTAAAATGAGGTGGAGCGAGTTTCTTCAGCAGGAAACAGAGCAGGTGTTCCAATTAGCCATTCTCCTTTAAGAACAGAATAAACAAACTCACAACACTCACAATTAATAAAAGTTGGTGGCCTGGAACTTTCCAGTATAAAAATCCTTTGGGCGTGGATTCAGCGTTTTCTGCATTCCAAATTGGTAAGATAAAGCAAACAAAGGTCTCAGGTGCAACTCGGAGAGTCAGACATAATGATCTTGCAAAAAAGTCTACTTTCATATTCATCATTTGTTTTTTATGATACGTGCCTCAAAATGTGTATTATGTGCATCACTTGATTTGTTTATTAAAGAGTTTCTAACACTTTTAGACTATAGGAAAGACGGATAGCAGATAGTTATAAAAATTCTGTTATTCCAAATCTGTATTACTTCTTCGGAAAACAATAGAAGATACAGTTCAAAACATTCTTCTTTTAAGTTCCATAGAATAAAGTAAGTCATACTTGTTTGGAACAACATGAGTAAATGCTGAGAGGTGAGTAAATGATGACAGAATTTTAATTTCCTTTTTGAGAGACAGTTCCTTTTAAAGTAGTTTTGAGTTAAGTTTTCTTGTACATCTTGTACATGTTTCTTCTAACAGTTCTCACAAATGAAAAGACATGTAGAGTACAGAGTTATACAATGAATGTGGATGTAATGTGAAAAAAGTGAAGAAAAATGACATTTAGCATTATTATTAAAATCATTTGAAAAAAAAAATGTGAAAAACCGACTCACCAAGTATAATTTATATAAGTATATACTAACATGTGACAATTTGACTATGAGTGGTATCCATTAAAAATTTTCAAAAACTTGCACACATTAGCCTAGTGAAAAATAAATATACTAAACATATTTGAAATACATTTATTTCATGCTAAGTGTACTACAAACACATATACATATTTTTGTACTTAAAATACCCTGCAGTTGTACTTTTAGTGTACTAAAATAGCGATATTAAAACACATTTTAGGCTTGATATAAAAAAAATGTACATCGTACACTAGTACTCCAAATAAAGTTTAATTATGATTTTTATATAATACATATATTTTATATAAGTCTAAAGCTATATTTCAGTAAATATGTTAATAGATTTAACCATACTTAGTATGAAATAAATGTATTTTAAATACATAGGGTACACTTATTTTGTTTTCATTACTTAACTAAAAAAAGTCATGAGATTTATCATAATTAGGACTCGGAAATCTTTCTAAGTACCCCTATAAAAGCTGGTTGGAAATCACTGGTCTATGAAAAACCAACTTGGGTATAAAATAAATGTTAATACTGATTTGCATTTTGTTTCCCAACAGGATACGAATCTTATATAAATAAAAATGGTCCTGTGAGTGTTTCCTGTGCATGAGGTTTGTCCTGATTATATCTAAAAGCCCATGCAGATCTGCATGTAGGTTTTGCTGTATTGTGTTTGTCTGTTGAGCGTCTACCATGGCCTGTCATGTTATCAGCTTTCTAGATCCAGCAGCTGTCTATTCTCAGAAAAAAAAGAGTTGTGTTTATGAATTTTGAAGCCGTAGCAGAGATGGCTGAGATAAATCATTTCCTGCAGCTTTTCTGTTTCAGCTGATTCAGCACGCCGAAGTGCATTTTATATGACCATCAATTATTAATGCACTATTACCATATTAGCATATGTGAATATCCAACTAGGTTAGGAGGGTAAGATATATTTGCATGTGCGTGCATGATATAAGTGTATGTGTAGGTTATAAATCTGTGAATATGTGTCCACATGCATTTATGTGTTCCTGTTTCTGAAATGTATTCATGGATGTGTATAGGAATCTATTCGAGTGTTAGTGTGTATATGTGGTTGTTGACTTTTTGCAGGTCGCTGTTATTAAACAGGACTGTGGATGTACTCTGACAGGTGGATTATGAGCCGATTATTTACGCCGCTCTTTTAATTAAAAGAAAAACTGCCTATTACTCTTCCCTCGCTCACTCGTTAATATCTGCCACCAGATTTGGGTGTTGACGATGATCTGTAATTAAAAAGAAAAGAGGCAGCTTTATGGCAGAGTTTGGGAAACAACACAAAAACACACACTGGATGACACACACACACACACACACACACACACACACACACACACACACACACACACACACACACACACACACACACACACACACACACACACACACACAGTCATGGTATGAAGAGGTCTAAAATAATTATGGAAAATATATTCCTCTTTAGTTTTATTAAGAAAATTAAATAATTAAAGTAATATCACAACATTAAAAAACACACACAAAAACAAAAACACACACAAACACACATTAAGAAACACACACACACACACACACACACACACACACACACACACACACACACACACACACACAATGCTGCAGAAATTAACAACAAAATATTTCACTCAGAAATGAATACTGTAATCAATTATTTGTTTTCTGTTGAACACACACTCAAAAAATAATATCTGAATGTTTCCGTTGTTTTTATGTTTTATTTATTTTTTTTTTTAATTATGTACATAAAGCAAAATGGTCCTATTGGTTCTTGTCTGTGTAAGCACTAATTAAGCACTAATGAGGTTTGATGTTTTTGAATTGTTGCCATGTTGATTTGTGCTTTGTTTATATAAACTGATCAATGATTTGATTCAAGAGTAAATGGATCACTTTAATGCAGCCTTTATTTTTATTTTATTTTTGGACCCCATTGACTTTCATTGTACGGGAGAAAATAGAATTACATTTTTGGGTAAACTATTCCAGTGTATTTTTTAGAGTGTTTTTTTTATGGTTGCCAGGGTGTTGATATGCTGTTGCTAAGGTGTTTTAGCATGTTCCTGTGCAGTTGTTAGTTGGTTCCCTCAAGTCAATCAACCATCCAGAACATATCTGATCTTTAAAACGCATATTTGTGGGATTAGATTTTCGACCAATGAGATTTGACAGTGGGTGGGGTTACAAAATAATATCAAAAGAGAGATATTGGACCCTATTTTAATGATATAAGCGCATGGTCTAACACACAAGGCGCAGGTGCACTTAGGGTATGTCCGAATCCACTTTTGCTCCTTTGACGACAGGAAAAACAGTCAGTGTCCCCGGCACATGGCCTAAAAGGGTTGACCCTATTCTCTTAATGAGTAATGTGTGTGTTTTGGACATAAATTGCAATAAACCAATCAGAGTCTCTTCTCCCATTCCCTTTAAGAGCCAGTTACGCTCGCGCCATGGCAGATTCACTATTTACATGGCAGAATTTGCAAGCGCAAAGACCGAATGAATCTCAAGAGGAAACAGAGCTGCTCGTGCATGAGCAAATAGGTAGCCCTTATTCTGATACATGCAATGACTATCCATTATGACATGTAGGCACTTTTATATTTTTGGAGTAATACATTTCTTAATATTAAGCATAAAATGTGTTTTAATGTCACGATTATTAAGTATATAAATGTATATTTGTAGTATACTTAACATACTTAACAAGACAGTGTCAAAAGTTCTTTCTGCGTCACAGAGATAATCATTATCCACCACAATCACAATATCAACAGTCATCATTCTCGTCATGCAGAAAAGCAAAGTGTCAAATATTTCACAAGGACACAAGCACAGTGCAGTTGCACTACAGGAGCAAAACCTGTTCATCACTCATAAGCTTCAGCAGCTGCACAAACGATGTCTGTAAACTTTATTAAAGACTATTTATGTAACACCATCAAACTGTTTGAACGTTTCGTCTTTTTCGACAATAAGAATGGCTTTTAATTTACATCCGTGTTGATTTTGTGTAACCAGCCTCTGAATACACACACACACACACACACACACACACACACACACACACACACACACACAAACACACACACACCTGTGTGTTTGATTGACAGCCTCCTCCTCAGTTTGAAATGTGAGGACTATGCCAACTCACAGCACTCGGATTTAGCGAGCTTTAGTGGCTTTTGATTCCTGATAGGCCAACTGTCTGTCACCTCTAATGGCGTGTGGATGTGTGCATGTACGTGTGTCTTGGAGAGAATGACTTTGACCTCACGGTTGCACACCATGCACACTGGTCAAAGGGTACAAACATCAGTCACACTCCGGACATGGTCAGAGCAACACATGCACACACAGTTCCAGCTTCAGTTTCAGTTGAGTGAGTGAGTGAGTGAGTGAGTGAGTGAGTGAGTGAGTGTGTGTGTGTGTGTGTGTGTGTGTGTGTGTGTGTGTGTGTGTGTGTGTGTGTGTGTGTGTGTGTGTGTGTGTGTGTGTGTGTGTGTGTGTGTGTGTGTGCCTGCAAATATGACTCAGAGAACACCAAACAAAACCATCTGAAAGAGTCCAGGATCAGGACACCCTTGGGTGTGTTGCTTGTCTAAGCTCTCTAATCCCAGTATTAGGTTGGTAAATGCTGCCGTTAATCCTGCACTGTTTAACACATCTTCATTATGAATGGCTCTTTGATTCACTGCTGTTACAGTGGTCATGTGAGTGTTTCTGAAAATCAAACACCCCGCAGGTTACAGCGACACAATTGGGAAACGCAATATGCCTAATCTTGAGCCATGACAAAGGCAGTTTTCCTCATTAAAAATATGAGTTTGTACATGACATGCGGCCCTGTGTTACAGTGAGTGGATAAAGATGACAGAAGAGGCGAGGATCGGAATGCAAATCTGTTTAATGTGAACAAACAAAATAAAAACAACTAAGAAACCAGAGAACTAAGAACCACAAGAGAAATCCAAACCATCCAGAAACAACAACAAAGAACCAGAGAAACACAAGGGCTAAATACTCATGAGGGTATCAAGGTAACACAGGAAACGCAAAACACCTGTGAAAGCCATCAAGGAGCAAATCAAGGTGAAAAACTACAAAACTAAGATGGGAAGTGAAACAAAAGTCCAAACAAACTGAATACATGTTATACCTGTTGTGCAATGGCTCTTATGTGGGCAACCCAAAGTGTGACTTTAGGCACGGGTGTTATACTCTTTTATAAGCAAAATTTGCTATTGATTAAATAGTTCCTGTGACTCTAGATTTTACAGTTCTGTAATTTATGTATATGACTTTTAATTCTGAATAACATTTATATTGACCCCCCCCACCACCACCACCTTCACACATCGCATCTCATGTGTCATATTTCTTCACAAGCATGCTGTTCATGGTCAACTGTGAACGCTTCATGCCAGGACCAGCTGGGACTTATGCACAGTTTTATCAAGAAGGACATTCATCATGTTGTAATGTTTAGAGACACTGCTGTTGAAAGAAAGAATTTCACACTTTAGTTTGGGGATCAGTTCTCACTATTAACAAACTACTGTATTTACTATGACTTTTGCCTCAAACTCCTAATTTGCTAGTTATTAATATAAAGATATTTGTTAAGATTAGGTAAGAGGTAGAATTAAGAGATCTAAAATTATGGTCATGCAGAATAAGGCATTAATATGTGCTTTACAAGTAGAAAATATGTTAATAATATGCCTGCTAATAATAGGCAACTTCAAAAAACTTAATTGGAAGCAAAACTGTCTGATTCACTTTCAGTAAATTCAGATCTCTTCGCTGTACAACAGTTGAAGTATCTTCAGTTTAATCTTTCTTTATTTTGGGAGTGCCTCTCTTGTTCTGATTTGGATTTTTATCTAAACAGAGTAAAATAATCATAAACCATATTGAAATGCATGGTCTATGATTATTTAACTCTTTGTTTAGATTATTATAGTTTAAAATAATTTTTTTATTATGTATTGTCATATGTTAAGTCATATTAGATTAATTTAGATATTTTATATTAAATCTAAGACTGGAAAAAGGGTAAAACAGCATCTATTCATTAAGGACATTTTAAAAGTGGCAAAAATAAATGTTGATCACACAAGGCAAAACTTATATATAAAAAAAGTAATTTGTGGTCTTTTAATTTGTGTAAAATATGTATATAGATAATAAAATGAATGTGAGTGGTTCAAGTGGTTCATGGGCTTACTGTTATTGCAGATTTACTGACTGACAACATTAAATAGATGTTCCTCTCTGACAAAAGTGTTCCTACACAAGGATGATGCTGAATCTAAGCAATGCTCTTTGGACCCACTTGTATCAACAACATCTTCACTTTGCTCATCTTTAAGTGCTGAGTCATACTGAAGGTGCTGATGGGTTTTATTCTCTCTAAATGGGCAAGGCAGGGAGCCTGAGCCACAGCACCAGGTGTTTCTGTGTTCTTCTTCTCCTCAGCCATAAATCTCCCTGGGCCCTGCTCCACCGCAGATGTAGATGTGGAGAGATTACTCTGCCCAAAACAGCAGTCAGGCCCTTACTAAAGCTGCCCATTTAACTGGTAAACTGAAAACCGGTGTGTGTGGGTGGGTAGTTCACAAGCACTAAACTGCATCTTAGGCCCTGTCCACACGAACGTGGTTATTTTTAAAACCACAGCTTTTTCTACATGGTTTGGACATTGGTCCACACGCAAATGCAGCACCAGGTCACTGAAACCGAACATTTTTGAAAACGCCTGCCAGGGTGAAGATTTTCAAAAACTCCGGTTGCAGTGTTATCGTGTAGACAGCGAAACCAGAGTTTTTTGCTTGTGACATCGGAGCCTGTGCTGTTATCTCCGCCTACTGGAAACTTTTTCAGGCTTCTGATTGGCCAACATGGCTTTATGGTTGATTACGGTTGGTTTGGCATGCTCTTGACAGTGCATCATAGCATGCATTTGAGTTTTCATGTGAACAGAGATTTTTTTTAAAACGGAAGAAGGAAAAACTCTGTTCATAAAAATACTCATGTACGTGTGGTCATGGCCTTAGTCTTGCCAACCCTAATCTCGCATAGCCAGACCTTCAGACTGAAGGTCTGGAATTCATGGCAGCTTTCTTTGGCCAAGGCTCGCCCATGCGGCTGTTTGACCCACATGTCAAACAACCAATCACAGTTCGTTTCGTTCAGCGTCACGTTTCGAGGCGTGGAAATGTCACCACAAAAACAGACTGGTGTGTAAAACTCTCTGACATATTTGAAAGATTCTATGCTGCGAACTTTAAATATTCAACAAAAACATTAAAACTCACAGTTTAGTTGATTCTGATAAGCACTCGTCATCCCAGCTGTAAACACGGTGGCTTACTTCTTTCGTGAGGGGGTTTAGAGACACGGTATCTTTGTTTCCTGGTGGAACGTTAAAGAACGCGACACACACGTCTCGTGGAAATCCTGTAGAATTCAACCAATCCGATGACGACTTCGACACTCCTGAAGTTTTTCCACTTTTGTGTCCCATATGTATCAGATGTTTAGCCAACGGTCCGTGGCTGAGGCTGAGACTATGCCAACCCGATCTCATGGGAAAATGTAACCAATTTACAAGGTGGCGATTTGGAATGAATTCGTGACAATACAAATTTGTATGAAAAGATTTTTAGAAAAAGTATGAAAGAGAAGAAAGCTTTATTAGCTAACTATGGACATTTAAGTTCCATTGAACTATATTGGTAATGATGGAACTTGCGACCATAGTTGCTTAACTGGTACCATAACTGGTAATCCATAAATAATCCACCAAACCCAACACAAAGGGCCCTATCATACACCAGGCGTAAGGGGGCGCCAGATGCGACGCAAGTGTTTTTTGCTAGTTTCAGCCCAACACAGTTATCATTTTCACGTCCTGCGCCACATTGTTTAAATAGCAAATGCATTTGTGCCCATTTGTGCACCCATGGGCATGCTGGTCTGAAAACAAGGTGTGTTCAGGCGCATTGTTGGCATGTTGCTATTTTGAGGCTACTGAAATAGACTGCAGCATTAACCAACTAAAACCTGGTCTAAAGTCAATGGCGCAGTATTTTTATTTATTTTTTTGTTATTTAAAGTGCATGTTAAAAATATGCACCCCGAAGGTGAGTCCACAGCGCGAGTACACTCTGTTTATTACACACACAGGGACCTGCAGCAGCACACAAACATGCCAAATATTAATAAAGAAAGAATTACAATGTAAAAGTAACAAGTTAAATTATCGTGTAGGCTACAAAAATATAAAAATGCCTACATGTCATATATATATATATATATATATATATATATGTGTGTGTGTGTGTGTGTGTGTGTGTGTGTGTGTGTGTGTGTGTGTGTGTGTGTGTGTGTGTGTGTGTGTGTGTGTATTTGTGTGTGTGTTATAGCTATAGTCATAACAGTTCAATGGAACTTATATGTCCATAGTTAGCTAATAAAGCTTTATATTTTTGGGTGACCTTTTTATGTGGGATTATTTTGGTATCATTTTAAATTATAATTAAATGGTTAGTTGTATTTACAGGCCTAACAGAGATCCAAAGCTCACTAGTCACATATAAAAGTATCAGCGAGCTGTAGTTTTGTTAGTGTGTTGAGTTGTGTAATAGTGTGTCAAGAGCTCTTATGTAGGCAGGGTATTATAGTAACTAAGAGAAACCCATCAACGGTACTCAGACAGAAAAAGAGAGCCATGCAGACACACCCAGTATTGTGGTGTAATGGGCTTAATTAAATGTAATGAATAAAATCTGCATGCTCGTAAACAACACAATAACCTTTTTTATATGTGTGAGATTATGTGGAGTGGAAAGCTCTCAGCCTGCGCTCTGCCCCTCACTACTCTTCCCTGAGCTGTCTTTATTTATCTCTGTTAGGGCAATAATCCCTTTAAATTACATTTTTATGAAAGAAACGATAATCACCTCTGCATAATATTGTATTTAAATAGACATTAGACATCCATGTTTGATACAGTCATGCCAATGAGGGAATGATTTGCTGTAAAAGGCATTAAAGCTATTGTTTTTGACTATCAATCAAAATGAAATATACGTATTTCTTTCAATATTAATTTGTAAGAATCATGTATTTTTGGATAGCTATGTTTTCCCCCCTTAGACTAAACAGTGCTTCATCATTAAAGGAATAGTTCATCCCAAAATGAATTTTCTGTCATCATTTACTCACCGTCATGTCGCTCCAAACCCATATGAATTTATTTCTGCTGTGGAACACAAAAGAAAATATTTCCCTTGCAATTACAGCAATGAATGTGGGTTGGAGCTTTCAATCTTGAAAAAGTTCTTAAAGGCACCTTAAAAGTACCATGGAAGTGATCCATAAGACTCGTTAGCCTTATGAAGTCATGAGACGAACCCAAATTTAAAATGTTATGTGCCTATAATCCAGCAGCTGCATCATTCAGTGATCTGAACTTGAAAAGTGAATCAGACCAATTTGTGGATGAAAATTTTTGAACAGTTTTGTGAACTGGATCAGCTGATTCATTGAAGAGATTCATCACTGATTCATTGGACGTCTCTGCTTCTCATGAACATGACAAGGAGAAGTAGCCCAAATGCAATGATTTGCAATGAATAACAATTTGGTTTCAGTTCGCTCCTCATATAATATGGCTTCAGAAGACTTGGAACATGCAGCAATTTAGTCATATGAAGCACTTCTATGATAATGTTATGATGTTTTTTTTAAGATTCATTCATTTTTGTTGTATTGAAAAAAGTGACTTAGTATAATTTACTTTTCAATATATATGTATATGTAAAAGGAAGAAAATGATATGGGTTTAATAAAATAACACAAGGGTGAGTAAATGATTAAAAAATATTCATTTGGGAACCACTACAGTAACATTTTACAATAGGGTTCATTTAGTTAATGCATTAGATATAAGGAAATAAAATGCACAGCTATATTTTACATTCATTTTTCTAGGTTAACTTCTATTAATATAACATTTAAAAAAAAAGGCTAGTTTTTTTTATAATAGGTAAGCTTTTTTATGAAAAAAACTCAAACATACTGAAAATCTCTCTCTTTAATCCTTTGCTTCCTTCCAGGCCCCATTTTAGTGAATAAAAGCGGTCTCGACCATGTACTCAGAAATGAGCATCAGGGGAGTGAAGTCTTGCTTTCTGTCTAGCTTGTTTTTATATTGTTCAATCAGCCAGTTACCCCTGCTGTCAAAACGCATGTGCGTCTCTGTGACAACCCCGCAGTCAAATCGAATTTTCCTCCCCCGTACAGAGGACTGTGTAAACTTCTCCTCTCCGTCTTTAAGATGAGCCTTCTCTCTAAATAAATCAAAAACCCTGCCACGTCCTTGAGGTATAGCGTGTGATTTTGATATGTGCAAGTGTGTGAAAAAGGGAGCAAAACTGGGAGAGAAAGAGCGAACGGATCTGGGAATGTGTGGAATAATGCAATTAACTCAGTATGGCATCTCAGGAGACAAAGGGGGAAGCGAGAGAGAGATGGGATGCTCTTTATAAATGTCTTTGAGCAGAGTGAGAGAGAGAGAGAGAGAAGGCTGAAGGACTGAAGCTGTCACGAGCACATCCCGTTTCCCCATCATACTCAGTCAACAAGCTGTCAATCAAACCCAACAGAGCTGCTTGTAGCTCATTATTATGAGTCAAAGGTACACAACCCCACTAAACTCTTGAAGCTATTTCAATCACTTGAGAAAACCTTGGACACGATGTTAACAATGAGCTACCTGTATATTGTACACTTAAGATGCATAAGAACATGCAACTTTAGATATTTCTTTAGTCTGATGGTTTATTTGCTAGTCAAGGGAGTTTGGAAAAAAAGTAAAGATTTATGTTATATTTTTGTCAAATGTATTTGATCAAAACATGCAAGCAATATATTTTGTCACCCTGCCATCTTTCCATAGCTTTAATAGACCGACGACAGATGGAGGAGCCTGACGTGAACATTTGCTTCAGGCGTCTGAGTTACAGTTAAAGGTGCTGAAATCTGCATCCAAAATATTTTGGAAAGTAATTACATATGGCAAATATTGCGGGGTCCAAAAGTCCACTTGAAAATCTGGGATTCAAAATCTAATTTAAACCTTAAAATAAACAAGATTTTAGTATTTTGAAAGATTTAAAAGAAAGAAACATTATGAGCTAAAATACAAAAAAAAGATTCTGCTCTTTTGGTTCACTAATAAGCTAATTTGTGACACAGTTGTAATGTTCTTGCTTGCATTGAAGCTTAAATGTTTTGCACAAATTTATAGAGTTTATGCAGCTTCAGTGCTGTTGTCAACACAGAAATATTAAGAAATTATAAAATACAACACTTTCAGTTCTACTTTCTCTCAAACTGTTATGCTGATAGCATAATTTGTCATTTTAAGAAGCTGTATTAACTTCTGCAATATGGAAGCAATTTCACTATAGTGACATCAGATTTTTGGAGCCCACTAATGCAACTAAAGTAGGTCTGTTGATAAATAAGTCCTCATATGTGAAATCAGGTTCTTTTTCGTTGGCACTACTCAGGAGAGACTCACAGCCTGTGTAGTGGAAGGTGTTGGAGTATGATTAAGAGGCAAACACAATTGGATTTCTAAAGTAATCAGAGCTGTTAAAGTGAAGGATGATGTGACAACTTGTTCAATCACATTAAAGATTAAAAACCAGGGAGACATTATGAGATATAAGAATCTGAAGTGTGGATGAGAAATCTCATATAAATTGGTTAGAGATTTGCATCTCTAATGCATCTCTAAATTACAACCTCTGATGTTCAGAGGGCAGAGAGTCAGATCCACTCCAAATAGTTTATGCAAAAAAAGCATATACAAAAGTATACGACTTCAGTCTTATTTTTATTTTTTATTTTTTTCTCTCACATCAAAATCTACCAACATATTTTTAGAATGGTTTTGGACTGTTTCCTCTTATAAACGATGCTGGATCTGTGCATATTTCTCTCCTGATTCAGATTCAGACATCTTTTTCACTGGAGAAAGCAATATTATGGATATTGTGATGTTTTCCTCAGCTGTTTGGACTCTCATTCTGACGGCACCCATTCACTGCAAAGGATCCATTGGTGTACATGCGAAGTACTACTAAATTTTCCCAAATCTGTTCAGATCAAGAAATAAACTCATCTACATCTTCTGCAAATTTTTATTTTTGGCTAAATTATTCCTTTAAGAATACCCTTATAATGCATTATTTAATACAGGATTCATTGGAAGTGTCACCAATTTTTCTTTAAGAATATTTTAAGCTTTTTTGTTGTACTGTATATAAGCAGAACGGTGAAGGGGGCCTGGAGAGAAATAAGACAGATCATTACATTTCTTCTCATACGCATTTGATTCCAGAGAAAAAGAATGAGAACAAACTACCATATTTACCTAATCATCAAGGAACCAATTTTGGCAGCATTCTTTAGCAGCGAGCATGGACGGGACTAATTTACTAAACACACCCTCCAGTCTCATAATTACATGTAATTTTACCGGCATAATTAACTAATTTAATTACTGCTCCTCAAGAGCATCAATTATTGATATTACGAAGCGTTCAGACAGGCTGTGGTGACACGAGGAGCATCAGAGGATGTGAAACACATGCTGGCACTTTGAGAGCTTTGGCATGGGTACAGCAATATACGAGTGTGTGTGTTTGTGTGTATGTGTGTGTGAAAGAGAGAGAGAGAGAGAGACAGGGGGGAAAGAAAGAGTCTGAATGCAATATCAGAGTGGCACAGACCTGGACAAGAGCCCAGACTGACAGCGGCTGCTGTAGAAATGTGGGAGAGAGAGACAGACAGACCAAAGAAGGCCTCAGCTCAAGTAAGACTTCAAAACTACTTTGATTGTCAGTTCAGAAATTGCTTTGAACTAATAAATTATTTTATTACAACAAAAGTGCTCAAGAGAACTTTATGCTGTACCGTACAAAAGTATAGTTTGTGATTGGATTATTATAATTATGTATAAGTTCTTGAACAAATAATTGACGTTTACCACAAAAACTTCCAAACTTCCAGACATTTGTCTACTACTAATGCATTGCAAGAGATGCAAGATGGTTCAATTAGGTTTTAATAAGGCCATATTGCAAAATGGACCTAACTATGTTGAAGGGATAGTACACCCGAAAATGAAATTTCTGTCATTAATTACTCACCCTCATGTCGTTCCAAACCCATAAGACCTTCGTTCATCTTCAGAACACAAATTAAGATATTTTTGATGCATTCCGAGAGCTCTCTGATCTTCCATAGACAGCAAGGATCCTAACACAATCAAGGCTCAGAAACGTAGCAAGGACATCGTTAAAATAATCCATGTGACATCACGTGATAAAATAACGAACTTATTCAACAATTCATCTCCTCTGTGTCATCCTATCGCGTTATTTTGGAGAGTATCACATACGTAAACAATGTATGCAATGTATGTACGCGGATATGTTGTTTACTTTCAGATCAAAGCGTAAACAACGTAAACAGCGTAGCTTCATTAAATTACGGTTGAACCACTGATGGCACATGGATTATTTTAATGATGTCCTTGCTACATTTCTGGACGTTTATAATGTAAGAATTCTTGCCGTCTATGGGAGGCTCAGAAAGCTGTCAAAATGCAATAAAAATAGCTTAATTTGTGTTCTGAAGGTCTTACAGGTTTGGATTGACATGAGTAATTAATGACAGAATTGTATTTTTGGGTGAACTATTCCTTTAATGAAAGTCACATGAGCAAACTGGCCTCTTATTGGTCAGAAATATTGGTTGATTCTTCGATTTGGTTCTTGCCAAAAGAAAACCATTCCAGAGGCTGAGGTCTCATGTTTGATTGTTTTGAGGCAGATTTGCGATTGTCATGATCATATATGCCTACTTAAACCAAACTAAAGAATAAAACTCACCAGGTTTAGAATCAAAGGATATTACACTTCCATTCAAAAGTTTGGGATTGGTAAGAGTTTTAAATGTTTTTGAAAGAAGTCTTATGCTCACCAAGGCTGCATTTATTTGACAAAAATATGGTGAAACCAGAAATATTATAAATAATATCACAATTAAAAATAACTGATGTCTGATTCAATATTGTAAAAAAATAATAATAATAGTTTTCAGTGTCACATGGTCCTTCAGAAATCATTCTAATATGCAGATTTGCTGCTCAAGAAACATTTATCATTTATATTGTATTCAATGATCAGTGGTAAGCTAAAAATTACTGCAGCATTTTTTACAGTACAAGACACTGTTTCTTTTTCATAATACACACCTATTAATATACGTGCAACAAGGCAGCAACAAATAAAAGTGAACTGCAAACTGCTATATTATCTTGGAAAAGTGAGAAAATGAGGAAAGTGACAGACATTCTCATTATGAGCTCAAACAGACGCAGCTAAAATCACACGTACATGCATTCACACTCACACAAGAGCAAGTACAGGTACAGTTTACCTACACATTACACACTCTCCCCAGATCAAATAAATTATATTCTGCATGTTTCTGGAGGGACTCAATGCTGTCTTGGCTCTTATAAAATGCACTGATCCGTCTTTAATGAGAGCTGGGTTTTATGCGTGTCGTGAAGGGAGAGGGTGTGACCGTGCGTTAATATCTGCCATAATACCAGTCGCCACACACACACACATCATTACGGAGAGATTTCGATTTAGAAGCGTGTGGTAAATAACAGCACAAATTAATAAGACTACTGTGCACTTGAGACATGCTGCACAGTCCGAGACCTTCAGAATCTGGTTTCCTTTGGTTTTGATCAAGGAGCCATCCAGGAATAATTCAACAGAAAGATGATGTGGTGCTCCTTTGAGTGTTCTGATCAGATATACTTGCAGGGTAAAGGAATAGAAAAAATATAATTTACAGACTGGAAGAGAGAATGAAAGGATTGAAAATGATAAACAGGCAAGATTAGGCGGAAAAGTAAATATGGAAAGGCAGCTATACAGTTTATTAATCTTAGACCACGTATGCTGATTTTCTAGATTCGCGAGACTCAATACTTTGCCAAGAACGCTCTTCGTGCTAGCTTTAGCATTAACTAGGTTCTATTCAAAGCCAGCAGCATACAGAGCTTGGGTTTCAATTAAACAAGGTAATGGGTTTGTGCTAAAAGCCACAATTGAAACTCCTCTCACAAGTGCATGAAAATTGATAACATTTCATCCAGTGCTATCTTTTTCTTCACAGAGATGGAACAAAAAAAGCTCTAGTCTGACAGGCCAAAAGTACAGCATGCCAGATTGAAGTAGTGTGAGTGACCAGTCCTCTTGTGACTTTAGTGTGAAGTTCCTCTGCAGCACATTAACAAGGAGGGTAGAACTCGGGGATCATATTATATATTTGTATTTTACTAATTGAATATCTATATATGTGAAGAATATTATATATGATATTATTTATATGACTATATCAAACTATAAAATATTAATATTCATTTTATTCATTCATGAACATTTTTTTCTATTTTAATCTATTTTAAAATGTAATTTATTCCTGTGATGACAAAACTAAATTTTTTAGCATCATTACTTCAGTCTTGAGTGTCACATGATTCTTAAGGAATCATTCTAATATGCTGATTTGGTGCTCAAGAGACACTTATTATTATTATTATCAATGCTGAAAAGTTATTTTTGTGAAAAAAGTGGCACATATTTTTTATATTTTGAATGACCCTTCCCTACCCTAAATCTGACTTATTTAAATTTTTAAAAGAATAATAATAATAAATAGGCAGATAACAGTAATGATCATTACAATATAATATTAAACAGATAGGTTAAATCATAAAAGTCATAAAAATCAAATTAGGAAACAATTAGGAAAAATATTAAGAATATAAGGTACAATTTAGTGTGTCAAGTAAATGTCATGGCATTGAACATATTTGAATTACCTGAAAATTATAATTACTATCATATGTGCGACATCAGAAAGTAACGTTAAAATGTAATTTTGGATTTTTGGTTTCAATAAATACTCTCTTCTGAAAGTTTTCATACAAAACATCTATTCAAACTCCAAACATCAATGAAAAATGTATTCCTCATGATAGCACACCTTTAAATAGTATTCAAAGGTTCTCATTTGCCCAGATGATGCATGACAGTTTAATATCAGTCCCTTCTAAAGAATAGGTGCGATAAAGGGTTTATGCTCACATAAATCAAACCTCTGACTAACTCCAGATCTTTAACCTGCAGTACATCTCATGAAAATTTTAACTCTACAGCTGAAATTTCAGTGCAGTAAAATCTTTATATAATTACGGATTTACTGAGAATGCAGAAAACTCAATTTCTTATTTGCGTCATTACAATAATACAATTGCAAATACAAGATTCTTCCTGTGCATGCAAAGGATTTGTTTCTGGATTAAAGGCATAAAGGCTGCAAGCTGTTTGGGGCTCAGTGGAGGCATGCAAGCCGGATGGCGATACAGGACAGTGTCACCATCAAATAATTAGATTCATAACATCAGGCTGAATGTGGAGGCCACATGATGAATATGCTACCCCAGTGTGATTTCTCCAGCGGGACTCTGGGATACATCGCCTGCTGACAACAAGTGCCCTCAAGCAAGAAGCTGAACATTTAGCCTTGCAGCAGTACAGCTCAATGGGTCATTTACTGTGCTATAAAAAGAGTGGTCTGCTAGGGAGCAATGCTGCATTAGCTTGTGAATCACTTGCCTAAAATGTCATTTTACGATACGCAGAGATAACTGAAGTTTAGACATTTTTTTACTTAATCTCTTTAAAAATGTGGCTCCATTGCCAACCAGTGGTATGTTTCCCAAAAAGCGTAGTTAACCAACTGTGTTAGCAAGTTGCCAGCATAGTTCAATGATTTGGTGCTTCTTGAATCCATATAATTCCAAAGAACTAAATGTTGTTGGAAGTACAGTTAACAGCTGATCCACAGTATTTATTTTCCTACTATTGAAGTCAATGGGGACCAACAACTGTTTGGTTCTTCAAAATTATTTTGAAAATTTGTTTTTCAACATAAGACAGTAACTCATACAGGTTTGGAATGACATGAGGTTGAGTAAATAATGACAGAATTTTCATTTTGGGTTGAATTAGTATTTTAAATAGATTATGCAAAAAACCAAGCTAACATGTTGTGCAATCTGTATCTTTTATTCCATACAAATTTCATTCTGCGTTTTTTAGTTGATTAAGAGAAATAAAAGCACCATTTTTTTAAGAGAAAGTATGTGCGTACTTACTAGTACTATGGGGTAACCCACAAAATAAAGCATAATAATGGTGAACCAAATTAGTGAAGCAGTCCTCAGATGCCATGTGTGTTATTTACAATAATGTGACATTAATTTGATCTAGAACTAGTTAACTTGAATCACAAATTTGCAATGATTTGAGGTGTTGTTCGGGAAATGCAACTCAGCACTGAACAAAAATACTGGCTTAAACAATGAAATAGGACTATTTGCCTGTCTGACCAAATGGGAGACAGACAAGGTATTTGGGCATTCATAATTCATCCTCAAATGCTAATATCATAGCAATTATGCAATTCATCTTTTGGAGCAACAATATACTTACTTTATGTGCTTTTTCATTGTGATTTTGGTTGAATTATTTTTTGTATTGGAAGTGCTTGTCTCAAGCTCTTGTAAATGAGGCCTGATTCACACACACCTGAAAGCAGCCCCGTAAGCAGCACAGTTTCACGTCATACTAACAGGTTACAGTATCACACTGTCTGTGTAAGCATAATAGGAGCATGAAGTGTAGTTGAACTGAATTCAATAAAAAAAAAAAACATTTCCACACTATTGCTGACTGAGTAAATCTTCATACAGTGCTTTTATCATGCATCTGCCTACTGTAACAACTAAGCACAAGCTCTACTCTTTAGCACAAGGTCACCACAAAATCTCAAACACATAACAGAAACTCTAAATATCCAACATAATGAAACACACATCTTATTCTAAATCACATTTAATAACATATAATTTCAGTATTTACTCTCCCAATCTGCAATCAGCAAACATGCGGTAACACTTTAGTGTAGGGACCAATTCTTACTATTAACTTGTAGCTTATTAGCCTGCCTATTATTAACATATTGGATGTTTATTAGTATTTATAAAGCACATATTCTGCATGAACATATTCTACATCACTAATCCTACCCAATACCTAAACTTAACAATCTTTCTTACTATTCAAAAGCAGTAAATTAGGAGTTTATTGAGGCAAAAGTCATAGTTAATGGTTTGTTAATAGTGAGAATTAGACCTTAAAATAATGTGTAACTAATTCAGATTATTTACACTGTTGATACTCTTAACTTTGAGTTTGAAGTTCTGTTTTTTGCAAATAAACTACTACAGTAAATGTGAATCTTGATTGTGATTAGATTAAATTCCATTATTATTCTATAAAATTTGTAATAATTTAATTTGAAATAATACTACTACTTCTTCTACTATTATACTATACTAATTCTACTATTGCACTTCTACTATTATACTATACTACCACATAAATAAATAAATAAATATTCCTTGCCCAACCTTTAAGCGTTTAATAATTAACACAATATTCAATGTGGTAACCAAGCAATCACTTTATTTTATTTATGAAGCTACATTTCTGTTACGTGCAGAAACACTGCCAGTATTTCTCATGACTTCACTTCATTTACATGTATGTTGTGTTTTTGTGTGCGGTATAAATCATTTTTATATATATATAAATTTTATACGTATTGCTGCTAGCTTACACATTATAATAGCAAAGGTCTGCAGTATTGTTTTCCATCCAACTACTTTTGTGATGAAAGTGTTTTTTTTTTCCAGGAAATGTGTCAGTTTCTTCTCTCACGGGAACAGTTTAATTACCAAACTCAGGGTATGAAGACACACCAGCTCCTCCTCACTCTCAGTGACCTGTCATTACAAATATGTCTCTTCGATATATACAACCTCTTGACTGTCAGCAACCCCCAACTTACCATATATAAATGTCTAATTTCTATAGCATCAAAGCATATGCTCGATGAGGCCCCCGGTTCCACAGATCCAGGATGTCAGCCAGGAGAGTGGCCCCCTGATGCTGAACAACCACTGATGCTGCCATTGACAGACCATCTGTAAGTATGTCACATTGGATTATAGTTCAGAAGGGTGAGTGGAAGAAGGGGAAAGGGATAGCACAATAGGGATGGAGGGAATGAGAAAATAGATGAGGGGATATGGGTGGAAAGATCAAACCCACTCCTGGAGTGGAGCCTCAATCAGACAGGTTCTTATCCTGGAAGAGAAGATTTAATCCTCCAATCCATCCCTCCGTCCCTCACTCCCTTATCAAGCCGGCTGCCTGGCTGAGTTGCCGAGGGACACGGGTACTGTGACAACAGGGGTTTTGCGGTCCCCATGGGAACCCAGTGATGAGAGTGAGCTAGGTGCACAAAAACCCCAGGGTTTAGGAACAGTGTCTCAGTGGATTTAAAAGGATGGGCACACGCACACATAAAACACACACACACACACACACACACACACACACACACACACAACAACAACACACATACACACACACACACACACACACACACACACAAAATGTAATACAATATGAATTATAATTTATACAAAGTAAATATTCTATAGATTGTCTGTCTTGTTGTGGGTAATAACAATGCAAACTTTAGCTAATGCCACAATACCATATGTAATCTCTAAGCAAAACAACTAAGGGGAAATAATGGGACAACAGTTTTAAAAAGTGATTTTTTTTCACTATTATTTACAACAGGATCTGCATTTTCATTTTCAAAAGATTTTGTTATTAGAAATCATAAAAACACATTTTTCAGCAAAACCAGCCCTTACTTGGTTACAGAAAATCTATTTGAATACAATTTGAGTAACCTATTTAAAGGGCACCAAATTATGCCCTTTTATACAATATGTAAAGTCTCAGGTGTCCCCAAAATGTGTTTGTGAAGTTTCAGGTTAAAATACCCCACATATAATTTATTATATAATTTTGAACATGCCTATATTGAGTGGAAGCAAAAACATGCTGTTTTCTGAGCGAACACATCCGAAATACATGCACAGAAAGCGGCAGTCACGCAGCATATGAGTACTGAACTAAGATCTCTTTCATCTCTTATTGCACTTAAACTGTCAAATATACACAAGTTTATTTCAAAAACACACATAAGTTACGAAAACATAATCGGTTGTGTCTGTGAAGGTAAACAGCCAGAAGGAAATTGCATGTTTATATTAGATCTGTGTATTAAGTAAAGCATAATATACAGAACCTGTACTGCTGTCTACGCTGTTAGTGACCCAGACAATAAAATAAAAACAGAAAACCAATCACTGCTCTTGAATGAATAATTTCTGTAGCTCTAATAATAAGACATTTCATACTTGAACACTGCTTTTAAATGCTATTGCATGAAGATAAACATGGTGGATTAAAAACAACATCTCTGCTAAATACAACAGTGTCCGTCAACAGTTGTGGGCAGGGTGTGTACAATGTGATGTCACATTTTACAGATTCTGCAAACGGCTTGTTCAGAGACACTGCCAACACACATTAACATACAAAAAACAAATAAAAAATAAATTTACATCATTATAGGGTGGTTGTGTACACACACTGCCAACACACATTTATGTTCAAACAACAGATAAAAGTGAATTTTGCATAATAGGTGCCCTTTAAGCCACAAAATACAATTTATTTAAAAGTATCAAACTAAATATAATGAACTACACAAAAAGCATTTAGAATATTTCCATTACATTTTATAATACTAAAATCAAACAGTTCACCCTTTACACACGCTATCATGTCCGTCAGAAGGCTGTCTGTCGGTTGTAATATTAGAATTAAAAGCAATGAAATAACACACTAATAGGCATTAGTGACTCCACTAAATACTTGCTGGCTAAGAACTAAATGATTATTACCTTACAGTCGATCTGTTTTCAAATCTACATCATTCAAATACCAGGACATCAATGTCTGTCAGAAAATAACATGCACAATACATGGTAGCATTTATGAGAATCCGAGGCTACAGCATGCTGTCCATCAGAGACGCTAACATATCTAATACATAATGCACATGAGTATAAATTTGATCTTCACTCTCTGAAATTGACAGTTGATTTTTATTTCCCAGTTATTTAAAAGATTAAGACAATTATAGAAGCTGATAAAATGTTGTTTAATTTTTTATTTAGCAGTGTTTAGAACAAATGCTCTGTCAAAAAACTTCTCACTTTCCAATCAGGACAAATCCTCATCTAGCAGGAGTGTCTATTACCTATATATATATATATATATATATATATATATATATATATATATATATATATATATATATATATATATATATATATATATATATATATATATATAATCTTTTGGTTTGTTTGTTATTTTTTATTTTTTTTTAACATGCATAAATTTAGCAGACACTATTTATCCAAAGTGGAGGAACAAAGCAATATGCCAAAGAGCCAACAATTAGTGAAGGTCCCTATCTCAGACTTACCACTGCCCTGGCCAAACTTTTGATTATTATCAAAACAATGTGGACAGTTTTGAAGAAAAGAGTGAGAAGCCAATTCCCTCCCCATTTGCTAAATGTGAATATATTATATAGAGAAAAAGAGATAAAGCTAATTGCAATTATTATAAACTAATCATTTTAGAACAATATTATATATATATATATATATATATATATATATATATATATATATATATATATATATACACACACACAGATGAAACTCAAAAAATGTGAATGTTGTGATCATCATAAAAAAACTTTTGAAATGTTTTACTTTACATGTAATGTATCTATAATATATGAAAGTTTTACTTTTTGAAATAAGTTACAAAAACCTTTTGTATATATATATATATATATATATATATATATATATATATATATATATATATATATATATATATATATATATATATATATATAAACTATAGCTAAATATATAAATATATATAAACTATAGCTACGTATGTGCGCACACAGAGAGATCGCTTCCCCTGCCTCAGCATACTTTCTGGAATGCACAGATGGTCATCTAATGCTTGACATTCAGCAAATGATGACAAGAACAGTGCGATGCCATTTCTCCACTCTGTGATCTCTCTGTTTCTATCGAGGACAAGTACTGAAACAGATGTGTGGTGATAAGCCTGAGATAGCGGACCTTCACTAATGTATAGAAACTGCAGAAGCCACTTTCTGTGACCACAGCTTCAAGAATGTTCTGGGTGATGAACAATGCAAATTTTAACTAATGCCACAGTGCCATATGCTCCGCTATCTCTCAGCAAAACAGCCTCTGACTCTGCTGCAAGGTGTGGAACTGCAGAATATGCCTGGGTGACCTTCAAGCACTTTGTAAGGGTGCAAGGAGTTTGATTTAGCTTGATTCATATATTTGCTTTTTGTAATCGCATGAACACGTCAAATTAAGTTACACTTCAGTCTCTTCATTCATCTGACAAACTCATTCATGCATTTAGTTTAAAACACGACCATTTTTCCTCAGTTTAAAAAGCTTTAACTTGCAAAGATTAAATGTAAACAAACTATGGTGTTCCTTAAATATGTATGCTTTAAAATGCAATTAAATTGCAAAACAGGGCTGTTTAATAAAATACAAGGGACTAGTGTAGCAAACTATTATGATTAATAATTTTAGAGGCCATAAAATTCAAAGAAACCTAAATATTCCATTTGTGTATGTATAAACCCAGAGTGACTGTCATAAGCACTTACTATGAATATGCTAATTTGTTTATTAGGCATATTTATGAATATTTTTGACAGAGAAGCTCTGGTGTGGAAGACCCTCCTGAGAAAATTATAGAGTTTAATAAGGTTGGAAGTAAAGCAATACAGAGATCCCCATAAATATTGCAATGAGGTCTCAATGATTCCCCTGAGCGCTCTCTTGGCAACAGAACAGGTGAATAATGCATGGAGAAGCCTTGGAGGAATAGTGGTATATTTTTGAGCGAGGCACACTGGGAATTTTCGGAACTGCTTTATTTATTTATTTATTTATTTATTTATTTTTAGGAATAGGAGGTATTTCTATAGCTACACATCACAAGCGATGATCCCCCTGTCGGAAAGGAAAGGTACAAATGAGTTTCTTTAATATCTCTGTTGTTTCTCCTAGACAGCAATGACATTGACATCTGATGCTTCTCAGATGTTTCTCTTGAGAAAAACACCCATTAATTTTGTCTCCTCTACAGTTTTAGAAGAGATCTCAACAATCAAAAATGCTGATACTGAAAATAAACATAACTGAAGATAGATAGATAGATAGATAGATAGATAGATAGATGTTCCTCTCTGTCATCTTTTTTGTGCACTTATTTCCATTTACCTATATTCAGCTAAGAAGAAGAAATATTCAGAGGAGGAAGAGATTTATTAATCTTACCGGCTCAGTATGAGATGGCTTGTGTAGTCATATCCCATTTGGTGTGTTTGATGTTGTATTGGCTATCTGTAATATTTCATAACTTTGGTTAATGAGGTGAAACTGTTGGGCCCACATTCAATTTAATGTTTTTTTTTTTTTTTTTTTTACAGGCAACTTTGATCTAGTCCATGAAATTAGAACATTAACATGATTTTGCCTTTCAGGATTTAAATGAAATATGGAACTCTCTAGAGGGTGAAATTCAATAATATTACATTTATTATCACAAATGATGAAGTGTATGTTTTCTAAATGTATTTTATAACTTCATAGTGTTTTTTTCTTACATAACTTGTTTGCATGTTCAGTGCAGTCTGTACTTGCTGGAACTTATTTGTTGTATTTCTTTGGTTATAGTCACTGAAATATAGATTTATGACATACTGTACAACATTTTTTATAAATGAGGCATGATTGCATAAAACTAATAAAATCTAATTAAAATCTAATATGCCTGATATTTTCATCCTTCATTTGCCTCATATTATAGTGCAAATAGCACCACATGAAGATTAGCTTGCTAATTGTAATAACTGTGCAGCTTTGTACCTTGAAATTGACTCGAGGTTCAGAGGGAGGACGTGAATAGCTCGGACCCCTCTGCTCAATGCTTCTACACACCCCTTTCAACTCATAAACAAATGTCCCACATCTAAAGCATTCCCATAATTGTTATGCTAACCTTGGAGAAGGGAACCAAGCCATTAGCATTTGAAGGAGCTAAATATTAGCTGAGAAAAAGGCTTCTCTCTTTGATGAAGGCACTATGAAGAAAATGTGCCTCAGAATCCAACCATCTGTACCATCCATCTTCTCTACAAAGAGAAGAAAATATTTCACTATAACCTAGGAAAAAAGGTTATGGTGTATGTATTTAATAAACAGATGTTTACCTCTCTAAAATTCTAAAAATGTACATGTACATCTCATCTCATCAACTCTTTTTTTTTTTTTTGGAACAACAGTTTACAGTAACAGATGTAGATTATTGATTAATAAATACTTATTTAAGGGCCTTATACAAAACTGTTATAACCTCAAAACACTTTTATAACAGTACACTTATAAACTATAATACATTTTGACGATTGCATAAATAACCAGCTCTGTATGTATGGCTTTTCTCACAAAGTAAACTTGCTCGGTTACACACCCGGTACAGCAATGCACTTGCTGTTTTTGCATGCTTTTAGTGCCACTCATTAGACATTTCACTTTAAAAGAAGCAATGAATTCAAGAAGCAATGTAAGAACTATTGCAGAAATGTCACTAATGGGATGTTTTACTAATGAGCCTGGGCTGTTTTTTTCACCTTATCCTGTTATAATCACTTTTCTTGTTCCATGTTATCCTACAAACCCCCCCCCCAAAAAATATTTCTCAGATGCCACACATGCTGATGATACAAGAGGTATCCGGAAGATTGCCACCAGCTTACAATTTACACGTTTTTGAAAGATTTTACATCATTCTTCAACACCTGGAATAAGTTCATAACTTTAAAGTTCCTGCGGATTTTTTATTACAACTTTCGAAGCCAGATAAGTCTGGAAAGTTTAACAAAAAACAAAAAGACAACTTGTCCACTGACAAAACCGCAAATATTGATTTAGCACATGGCTATTTCTCAGCCCAAGAGGACAGGAGCCATCTCTGAACACAGAAGGATAATTTGGATGAATGAAGGGATTAAAAAGGAAATCAGATGAAAGAGTGTGGATGGGGGGATGAGGGTGAAAAGATGAGTTAATGAGTAGGGATCAGGCTTTGGCCTCTCACACTCATTACAACCCACACTACTAATCCTGCACCATTCCCACAAGTGCGCTGTTTTGTTCCCTTAAAAACACATTCCTTCACAAACTCAGAGAAAGGGAGAAGGCGTGTGGATCTGTATGTGTGTGTGTGTGTTAAAACTGAGGACAAGAGGTGGGCACAATCAATGAGAGGGAAAGAGAATGACTGGAGAAACAGGAGATATGACTGGAATTCCTGAAAACAATGATATGCAACTAAATGGCTGATGTTCATATAGACACACTCCCCCCCCCCTACTTCTTCTCGAAGAATTAGCCGGGCATTCCATTCCGCGCAGCAGTGATGTTAGGATTGGGATCAGAGCTGGGAAGAGGCCGTCAGCAGCACTCAGGGGTTGCTCGAAAGAAAGAAACAGCAGATGGTGGCCTTTAGTGAGGGCCCTGCTCTTTCAGACCACGGGACACACAAAACTATATGAGAAAGAGCTCTCTTTAACTAATGCCCATTCTCACTCTCTCTAACCAGTGTGTAGGTATGAACCTTTGCTAGCAGATGGCCAGATCATTGAGAGCTATTAATTCTTTGAGAGGGTAACATGTTCTCTTAGGAGACTGGTTCCTGGGTAGAAAATGCTTGGTTTCAGTAAAAGAAAGTAATTGAAAAGAGAGAAGAAGGGAAAGCACCAGCATTTTGAGACAAACTGATTTTGACCTTTTATATTTTAGCATTTTTGTTTGCATTTCAGTTTTTTATTTTCATGGTTTTGTCAGACAAAACAACAACAAAACAAACAAACAAACATTGTGATTGGTACAAACATATTTAATATGGTTTTTGTCATATATCCTCCTATGCTTTGCTGTTTTTGTCATGGTTATAGAGCAGTGTTTCTCACCCAGGGAGCAATTGCCCACTAGAGGGCCTTGAAAAACTTCTAAGGACCCACAGGATGAAAACTTCTAAGGTCCCATACAAGCTAAATCTGATATAAAATCAAGGTGTAAACTGATTCCTGTGTAAGCTAAACATACAGATCTTAAAATTATGGAATCACAAAAATAATTGTGGTTCATTTAATATATTGAAACATGTAAAGTTTGAAAACTAGCAGCTTTGTAAATAACAGCAAAACATTCCAGAGTAAATATTATAGGAAAGATAATATTTACCAAAATACAGTTTGATTGCACACGCAACCTTTGACATCAACAACAAATTATATGGGAAGAGTATCTCACAAGTAATATTACACAAACAACAGTACTGTTCAGGTGTGATACTGCATTTATACAACAGTTCAATAAACATTTTAGACACAGTATGGTTCCACACAAAGCCACAGCAGAATTTAATGTCACTGAGCATAGTGGAGTGCACAAACTGGTTAAGCAAATGATTCAATGACTCAGTCAATAAAGCAGTCGCTAGCTGTGTCTCATTGCATAGGCTGCACCCGCTTTCGTTGAGGCTGCCTCTTTTCAGAAAAGAAAGAAATTTACATCCCATGAGGAATACCAGTTAGTTTTATAAATTAGACATTGATGAAGTATGCGGCCAACAAATTTGACCTCAAGAGGGTGCAGTCCTCAAAATGTTTTGTTCCTGAATGAATCAGTGTTTTGAAAGAATTATTTGAATGAACGATTCAATGACTCATTTCTAAAGACAGTGACATGTCACCACCTACTGGCATAACAATGTAATCTACAGAAAGAGTCACTGAAAAATTTCCACCACAAATATGGAGTACGCATATAAGGGATAAGCTAACTGATTTAAACAGTGAAAAGTCCCAATGATGTTAAACTGTGTATCAGATCTGAACACTGTTTAACCAATCAAATTTGAGGACTAGAACTAACTGTTTTATAAGCCTATTTATTTTGCTATCCAAACTATACTCTACTTTATATGGTAAAATTGTATGGTTGTTTGCATGTTGTTATTTCCATTTAGCATTGATTTTTCACTGCTGTTAGTGACCCTTAAGGCAGATCTGAGACTCATTTTTGGCTACCCTTACGAAAAAGAAGTTTATTCAAGAGTGCTATTAGTATACTTCTTTTAAACTAAAAATGACATTTAAGTATACTTGACTTAGAAAAATTGTAAATATATTTGAGCTATACTTGTGCTTCGGGAATCGATATTTTTATTGTTATATGGTAGGGGTGCCATTACACACCTTCTGTACAGAATTTCCAAAACACAAGCGAAAAAGAAACCAAAACAACAGATGCTTCCACATGTAATCTAACAGATCAGACATAAAACAGCATCAAAACTGTGTAACGTTATGGAATAAAATGTCGACCCATGAAGAGGTAATGACTGTCAAGCTTTGGGGTGTTGATCGACTCCATCTACATTTTGATTATCACTCATAGTCTTTTTTCAACTTTTTGTTCAAAATGTTATTTCTTTCTTTATTTTTTTATCTATGAAACCTATACCCACATTCAAGTGTTTATAAAAAAAGAATGCATGTAAAATGTTTTTTGTTTGCAAGCAGATACCCTGTTCTTTCTTTTGATGTATTGTATGGTCAGATATTCATATAACAAAATATATACAAATTAATACCGAAATAAGGACATAGTAGTATACTTAAAATATGACGTAAAGTTCACTTAAAGAAAACTTACAAGTATACTTGCAGTATAAAACTACTAAACTAGTTGTTTACTGAGACTATACTTCAGAGTGTACTAAAAATGCTACAACTATTTAATTAGTAATCTATCAGTATACCTATAAGTTCACTTTTAGTATAGTTGCAGTACAAACTAAAAACAGATGTAAACTAGTTGTGTACTCAAAGTTTATTACTGTTATACTTAAAGTATATGTAAAAGTATACTTTTATATACTAGAAAGTAGGCCAATTTAGTCCCAAGGAGTATTGCAATAGTATACTTATAAGTATACTACTAGTACAACAATATTTGTATACTTACTACATAAAGTATACTTAAAAATATACTTGAACTTTACTTAAGTATACGTAATAAAATAAACTTGAAGTATACGTCTTTTTGGTAAGGGTAGTGACCCAGGAGTTGATCTAAAGTGTAAGATCTCCAGACACTTTGGTCTGTTCTTCTGCCAACACTTCTCAGGAACCTCTCAATAATCAACCTCAACACTGACAGTACGGTTTAGTCTACAACTAGACTTGATCTTCATGCCACATCTTATACTCAGTTTAGACAAAATGGCCAAGATATTCTCTTGAAAGTGCAGCTTCTTGAAAACAAATGTGTAAGTAAGCATTTACTTACACAAAAGAGTAATGTGTTCATTTCCACAAAGCTAAAACAGATGGAAAAATTACCAGAATGAAATCATCAAGCTGTGAACATAATTTATCATAAGCTGGAGGGAAAGAGAATTGCATAAAATAACAAATGGGACCTGTTTTCTGTGCTGGTCTTCTAGAAAGAAAGTATGTGTAGCTAAATAATAGGCAGCAGTTAAATGTATAATCATTTACTCATTCTCATGCTGTTCCAAACCTGTATGACTTTGTTTCTAGTTGAACTCGAAAGGCAGAATTCATTGATTTCTTACATTTAGAGACAGATGCATTAAAATTCAAAAAGAGCATAGAAACTGTTCTAGTAACAAACATTAAAGTAGTTAAAATCTTTAAAATCTTGACATCAGTGGTCCACTTCATTAAAAAATAACCTACTTCACAAACTAGACTCATCCAGTTCTCAGCAATCCAACCAGAACAGGTAGAAGCTCACTGCAAGTAAAGAATGGTGATAATTAGTGAATGATGACTTAAAATTATATTGAAATATTTCATATTGCTTCAGAATACTTAGGAAATCGTTCATGAGTCATGTGTAATACGTTTAGAGGCATGAGGGTGTATAAATGACAGGATGTTCATTTTTAAGTGAAGTATTCCTTTAACTCACCTCAAGTTTCCAGTGTACTCGTTGCAGATGAATCCTTATTTATTGTGCAGGTGTGTGGGTGTGTTTATGTCTGCATGTTTATGCATGTGGGTTTATGTGTGCAAACCCACCCATCTTCAGAAGCAATCTTCTGAAAAGCATGGAGCTATCATTTCTGCATCACTGCATCCAGGATCACATAACCCCAGCTTAGACTGTCTGAGTCTATGATAGACTTGCATAATGTGATATAATTTCAAAGCCATGGCAAGAAACGTACAAAGAGGGTGGAGCATTTATTTGCAGATGTATGTGTCTATATGTGGAAGCACGAGAGTATTATAGTAACTGCTTGCACAGGTCTCTCTGTAAATACTGTAGCACCTGTGTAAATGAAGATGAGAGCTGTTTTCTGTTGAGCAAGAGGATAAGAGACAGTCAGACCCACTAAACAAACTCCATCGCCAACAATGATAGACAGAAAAAAAGCAACCGCCCATCACAATGACACCAGTTTGCATCGCTGATCAAATTTAATTGAAGTACATACAAAATTGCTAAAGCTTATATTGAACATTATGATGGTTTGTTTAGTCTGGATATGGAGCTCAGCTGTAACACAACAGCAAGGTACAACACTGATCCACAGTGACCATGGTAGCCTATAACAGGTTTGTGTAACACCCTTGTGAAAAAGAAGTAGTACACTTTAAATAATATGCTTTATTATTATTTTTATTTTTTTAGATTTGTTTTCAGAAACTTAATTGCATGTTCAACTGCAAATATATTAAAATTTATTACAGTTTAAATTTACATTAAATGCAGTTACCTGTGCTTAACTTAGAGTGCTTCAGTACATTTCTGTATGTAATTTCATAATAAATTCTTTGAAATATGGTCAAGGTGTATTACTGAATGTACTGACAAGGAATTATTTATATTAATTTATTCACATTAGTTCTTTACCTAATGTACTTTAAAAGTATGACAAAAAATTATTAAAACAATGATTTAGAATGTACTTTAAAGTAAAACTTTTAATTTGAAATTATAACAAATTGCACTTTCTTGGTGTATTAAGAAACATTTTCATGATAATGTACTCTATTCAAGTTAATTTAAAGGGATAGTTCACCCAAATTGAAAATTAATTTCCTAACATCCTACAAACCTGTATGAGTTTCTTTCTTCTGCTGAACACATAAGAAGATATTTTGAAGAATGTTGGTTACCAAACAGTTGACGGTAGCCATTGACTTCCACAGTATTTTTTCCATACACTGGAAGTCAATGGCTACCATCAACTGTTTGGTTACCAACATTCTTCAAAATATCATACAGGAAATTTATACAGGTTTGGAATGACTTGAAGGTGAATACAAACCCGATTCCAAAAAGTTGGGACATTGTACAAATTGTGATTAAAAAAGGAATGGAATAATTTACAAATCTCATAAACTTATATTTATTCACAATAGAATATAAATAACATATCAAATGTTGAAAGTGAGACATTTTGAAATGTCATGCCAAATATTGGCCCATTTTGAATTTCATGAGAGCTACACAATCCAAAAAAGTTGGGACAGGTAGCAATAAGAGGCCGGAAAAGTTAAATGTACATATAAGGAAAAGCTGGAGGACCAATTTGCAACTTATTAGGTAATTTGGCAACATGATTGGGTATAAAAAGAGCCTCTCATAGTGGCAGTGTCTCTCAGAAGTCAAAATGGGCAGAGGATCACCAATTCCCCCTATGCTGCAGCGAAAAATAGTGGAGTAATATCAAGAAGGAGTTTCTCAGAGAAAAATTGCAAAGAGTTTGAAGTTATCATCATCTACAGTGCATAATATCATCCAAAGATTCAGAGAATCTGGAACAATCTCTGTGCGTAAGGGTCAAGGCCGGAAAACCATACTGGATGCCCGTGATCTTTGGGCCTTTAGACGGCACTGCATCACATACAGGAATGCTACTGTAATGGAAATCACAACATGGGCTCAGGAATACTTCCAGAAAACATTTTTGGTGAACACAATCCACCGTGCCATTCGCAGTTGCCGGCTAAAACTCTAAAGGTCAAAAAAGAAGCCGTATCTAAACATGATCCAGAAGCGCAGGCGTTTTCTCTGGGCCAAGGCTCATTTAAAACGGACTGTGGCAAAGTGGAAAACTATTCTGTGGTCAAAATCAAAAATTTGCGAATCAAAATTTTAAGTTCTTTTTGGAAAAAACTGGGACGCCATGTCATCCGGACTAAAGAGGACAAGGACAACCCAAGTTGTTATCAGCTCTCAGTTCAGAAGCCTGCATCTCTGATAGTATGGGGTTGCATGAGTGCGTGTGGCATGGGCAGCTTACACATCTGGAAAGGCACCATCAATGCTGAAAGCTATATCCAAGTTCTAGAACAACATATGCTCCCATCCAGACGTCATCTCTTTCAGGGAAGACCTTGCATTTTCCAACATGACAATGCCAGACCACATACTGCATCAATTACAACATCATGGCTGCGTAAAAGAAGGATCCGGGTACTGAAATGGCCAGCCTGCAGTCCAGATCTTTCACCCATAGAAAACATTTGGCGCCTCATAAAGAGGAAGATGCGACAAAGAAGACCTAAGACAGTTGAGCAACTAGAAGCCTGTATTAGACAAGAATTGGACAACATTCCTATTCCTAAACTTGAGCAACTTGTCTCCTCAGTACCCAGACATTTGTAGACTGTTATAAAAAGAAGAGGGGATGCCACACAGTGGTAAACATGGCCTTGTCCCTACTTTTTTGAGATGTGTTGATGCCATGAAATTTAAAATCATTTTCTCAGTTTAAACACCTCATATACCATCTAAGCATTACACTTAAAAAAACACTCAAATCACAAACATCCACACCACAGCATTCACACACAATTCACAATTTGTACAGTGTCCCAGCTTTTTTGGAATCGGGTTTGTAAATGATGACTGATAGCACTGAAAGAAAACGTCCCACCCTCCCTGGAAATCGATGTCCAAAGTCACGCCCCCTGAACGCATACACACACCAGATGACCAGAGACAACGTTACTACAATACATCATGTGTCAGTAACCAGTGAGAAAACTTCATACTACCGTTATGCCGCATTTCCACCAAAATTACCCAGAACAATTGTACCAGGAACTTTTTTCCCCAGGAACTATTTTCCCCCCAGACCTGTTGCTTTCTGCGATTCAACCGCGGTCTAAAGTACCGTGAAGATTAAGCAAATAGTCTGGTGACGTAGGTCTGCGCATGTTTCTCAATACAAAGTACGCAAATTTCTGCCTTGCATCCTCGGTAGTTCGGACTTCGCATTCGACTCAGGAGTGTGATCTCCCGCAGATGGGACGACGCAAGTCTGGTTATTCTGCAAACAACAGCATACTTGATAACATCAGTCAGCTCGCCTTGGCTACTGCAATTTTCCTCACTGTATATTTACAATAAAACGAAATAGGATATCAAATACCACTGCCGCAGAAATGTACTTAGTTCAGGGAAATGTGTATATATACAGCCATTACAATGAAACAAAATATTATATAATTTGCCTATTTTTATTTTCATTTTAACATATAGATAAATTAAATACAGACCAACGATTACCTGTTAGATTTACCCAAAACAAATTATATTTTATGTTTAACCACTAAATTTGAGTTTTAAACAACTACATTCTCACCTGAAATACTTTTTAAATTACATTTCATGACACAATAACAGTATTATTTTGAAAATTACCAGAATAAATAGTGGTTGAAATCACAATGCTGCGTGAACTCAACCAATCAGCATGTTTAGCGCCCAAGTCCCGCCCCCGAAAGGTCCGGACCTTTGAAAAAGTACTACCTCGCAAGCAGGGACTTTCTGAGGGGCATTTACCCTGAACTTTATTTAGATCCTGATTCCTGCGGTGGAAACACACCGAGTACCAGCCCAAAGTCCCTAGTTCCTGGGTAAAGTTCCAGTGTTGGAAACGTGGCTTTAGTTACAGCTATTGGGATGTAAAGAGATGTTCAACTAGCACAACAAAAAATGTTTCTGAAGACAATCACCTATTGCACCTTTAATATCCTAATGATTTTTGGCATAAAATTTTGACCCATAAAATTTATTGTTGGCTATTGCTACAAATATGCCCGTGCTACTTATGACTGGTTTTGTGGTCTTGGGTCACATATAGCAAAATGAATATTCACTAAAATTAACATCTCACTCCCATCCACCATTGGTTGGACAAACACATAGACCCACCCCCAAACTCACACCATTGGTTCATCCAGTGTTGCTGAGTTGGGCTGGTCAGGACACTCAAACAAATAGATTGCTAACAGATAATACTTTCCAGGGGAATCAAACTATTTCTTGTAGTTGACTTTGCATATTAAGATGGTATTATATTTTGAAATAAAAAAAATACATACTTCAACTTTAAATTAAAATTGTTACATTTTCTCCCAAAGGTTGGTTTTCTCCAATAAAATCGACATTTATCCATTCAAATAAGTTAATTTTCAAGATTTTTTAAGGATAAAATGTCACATTTGATAAGTTCTGTAACGGTGCCTGCAGACATCAGGCGTTACAGTGAATCCTGATGCCTGGGGGCTGAAATAGAGAGACAGAGAGGTATTCTGGGAAAGGTTACCATCAAAGATTCATATACTTGTCTCTTTTGAAGAGCTGTCTTTGAAAGAGATAGTGAGATGTGTTTTCTCTTCATCTGAATGGACACAACACCCATCCAAGGACTATAGGACACCATCAGGAGCCATAACTAATAATCAAAACAAAGAATATAGACAGATTTAAGGTAAGAAAAATAAAATATTGTTATATCATAGAGAATATGAACCTAGTATTCAAAGACATGATCACTGCACTTCAAAACATATTTTGGTTAGTGAAATATAAGAGTCTGCATGTACTTTCAAGTTGGTTTCATATGGATTTGTACTGTAAATGTTTATATTACTTTCAAAGAAAGGGTTTAATTTATGACTGTCAAATGATAAAGATATTAAAAATGTCATGTGGTGTAACCATTAAGTAAAAATGAAAATAATGTATGTTGAAAAAAAGTTTTTTTTACAAATATTATATTAATTTATAATATCATTATGTTTGAGGGAGTTGCATCAAGTCACATGTTACAACCAGAACTAACCTTGCTTTGTCATAAAAAGGATAAATGACATGATATTTTAAAAGAATAAAATATATATCTAATTTTTTTGCACCACATGAGTTTAATTTTATCAGAATTTTTTTTCTGAATAATTTAGCATCAAATGTTTATATGTGTGTTTGTGTGTGTGTGTGTGTTTGTGTGTGTGTGTGTGTGTGTATTCCCTTACAGAAATAATAATAATATTTTTTTAAACTGTCATATTTTAATTTATATGATTTATAATAATTTTATATTTATATGCATAATAATATTTATATTTATATATTTAATTGTATATCTATGCATTATAAAATGTACATTTACCTACTCTATGATTTGGTCCATAATCAAGCAGCATGCTGAATAAAATCTGAGCCCTGAGTTAGATGTGAGATGTGGTAAACTTTCCTATAATGGCCTTGCACGTTCCCTTTTAAATAAAGTATTACCAACTAATGCAAGTTCTGACTAAACAAGAAAAGAACGGCGAGGATTTTTGTTGTGATGTGCTAATTGCAGGGCTTTATGCATCGTAAGTGGTTTTGTTTTCAAAGGAGGACACCAGTGCTACGTTTTGAGGACCCCTTTTCAGAACATGACGGATAGCGCTATTTGCAAACTCTTTGCACCTGCTAAGCTGCAGGGTGTTTGGCCAACCCACCTGCAGAAAGTAAGTATAATTTTTCATGACAAAGACTCATGATTACCTAATACATATCACACACATACAAATTCTACCCAGGCAGAACGTTACACCCTTCCATGCATCAAAGTGAGAGGAAAAGCAAAGCGGATTCTAACTTGTTGCCACCAGAGGGGAGGCATTTCCATCTCCATGGCAACTTGCCACGGCTGTAAGACTATTTGAAGGTGGACTGCTGCGAGTAAGGGACATTACAGGACTGGCGCCGGTCCGTCTGTGGTGCGAGACCCATGAATCTATCATGAGGATTATAGGAAAATTGTCTGTACTGTGGCAAGGCTGGCACACAAAATGAATGAAATGAGTTAGACTAAACGGTGATTCATCCATGTTTCATAATCAAAAACCTCTTCTGGAGAATGCTTGAATTAAAGACGCCTACAGAAGAATATGTTAATGTTTGTGACTCTATGAGCATTGGGTGATAAGGTGACTGATCATGAATGAGTGTCTGAACTCAAAGTATTTGCCTGGAGAACAATATACTGCTCTTTCAATGCTGTATGAAATTTTCAAACACTTCATAAGAAGTCTACAAATGTTTATAGAATGATTTTTTTCTGTATAAGTAATGCTTTAGAAACAGGCTTTTCCTACCATAATTAGAGCAATTTTTTATTTAGCTCATTGAATATAGTTTTTATACAGGAACAGTGTCACAAGAATATTGTTTGGTTTTATATAGAAATAAATGTTTTATTATTGTTGTTATTAAATGTTAACTGACCCCATACTGTATATAAGGCATGTTGACACAAAACATCCACATGTGTGCACTGATTTTTTTTTTTTCTCATTAAGGGAGGACCAGGGATCTTTTAGTTCATATTTCTCAGTATAGTTTTTTTTTCTTTTCAGTTTGTGAATAGATGCATGTTATCACACAACATGGGGTAAGTTGTGACAGTGGAGTCTGCCATTAAACAGTCTAAAATTTCAGCTAAACAAAGAGAAAACATAATTCAGTTCATCAAAACAACTCATTAAACAGCAGACGTGAACAAGGTCATGTACAAAATAAAAATGTTTTTGTTAATGTCACATTATGAAACTCATGACAATTTGCCCCAATAAAAGCTGTGCTGATAAGAAACTGATTAAAATCCCTTTTCCATGAGAACACAGTTCAAACTTTCAAGGTAAGACTTTACAGTAACGTTCCATTTGTTAAAATTAACTACATTAGTTAACTATAATGAAAAGCATAATATCTTATTATGTTAATTCCAAACTTTACTCATGTATTATTAAAATTTAAACTTGTATCTTAACAAAACTAAAATGAACTAAGAATGAATTGTATTTTTAGATTAATAAATACTGTAACAAATGTATTGCTCACTGTCATTGCTACTGGACCCTCTTGTAAAGTGTTACCTCTTTTAGTTTAGACCAAATTTGCCTTTTTATCTAGTTGTCCCTTAATTAAATAGTTAAGTTTTATTATGCTTACTTGACTCAAAAGCTAGCAAACATTTTATTTATTAAGGGCAGGAAAAAAATGTTTTAATTTAAGAGGGGTTTGAATGTTTTCATAATTCGACTTTTGTGTGACAACTTGCCCCGGTCTCTACTGTGCTATTTTAAAGCTCCAAGGCATAAATTAGTCTACTTACATTATAGGTACTGACTTGCTAAAAATGTAGGCTAACAACTGAATGATTTTATTCATAATTAACGAGTGAAAATCTTTGTACCTCTTTCATTATTTCTGTTTTGGAAACACACATGCAGATATCCACACGCGGTTTAACGCACACACGGACGTTTCACCCAGCAGCCTCTTATTTGCGCTCGAGCCCCTCCGCAGTTACAGTTCGCGCGCTGCTCCATCATCACGGGAGCTCGTGACTGACCGGTTTCTCCTCGCGCAGGACTGTCAAAGCTCGAGCGAGTGGCGCCTCCCCTTTTCCTCTATATATGACCAGCCTCAACTCATCCGCTGTTTTACACCGTGCGTTCCCACTCAGAGAGGAGATGTGCTCAGGATAGAACTGCGCTCCTTTTCCTGCGTGCTCCAGATTGCGTTTTTAAACGAAACCCTCTTGTTGCGTCCCGCGCACGTTTGTTTCGCCCCTCTCTCGTTTAGCTCTTTGTGCTTTTGTTTATTACAATGAAGGCCAGCGCACCGGTTCGCCCTCATAAGGTTTCTTCTGGCTCCAGTCAGCTCTCCTTGCGTTATTTGTCGGAGCGCAGCCAATGCAAAATGGAAGAGGAGGATCTTTTTTGTTTGCAGTACGACATGAACGACTGCTACAGCCGACTCAAGCGCCTGGTGCCCACGATTCCGCAGGATAAGAAAGTCAGTAAAGTGGAGATCCTCCAGCATGTCATTGACTATATCCTGGACCTGCAGCTGGCGTTGGAGACGCACCCGTCTCTCCTGAAACAGACGAGCCCACCCGCCTCCACACGGACCCCTCTCACACAAATCAACACAGAGCAGGTAAGCAGGACCAGAAACCTCCGTGAACGTTCACTAAAACAACTGTGGTGATACTGGCTGTGCACGGTAGCCTCGTTATGCACGGAAGTGACAATAGTGCGTGTTTCTAAGAACTGCACCAGACCAAATATGATGCTGTAGATCAGACTGCTGGAGGCCTGTGTTTCCTTGTTCTTTGCCAAAATGCAAAAACATGAAAATTTCCTTAGTGTCCAATTGTATTGATCTAATCTTACATATAGCCTGAATATGTAATGCAATATCATATTTTAGCTATGTAGGCATATATCTAAACCTTTGCATATGTGTGTGAGTGCATATTTATTATAGCTATTAAATCTCCTGTATGATCATTATTATTTTAAATGACTCCATGTACAATAGCTTAATGATGGTTATTGTGGCCCTCATGTCACCTCACCGTTAGCCGCAGTAAGAATGAATGCACCTGTTTCCTTTGCTTTCAGAGGACGACGGGTGTCAATAAGGAAGACTCGGTTTTATGTCGCTGAAATGTTGCAAACCGGTGAGTACATGAAATTCAATATAAAATTTTCTCAAAGGACTCATGGCTCATGTAAGGTTACATACAATAATTCATCCAATCTTAGATCGGTTCTCCAGCACTTCTGTGTGTAGGCATGTGTCTTGTTTTTTTATGGATAGCCAAATACCACTTTTAATAATAATTAAATCATTTTAAAATGATTTCTCATCACAGTCTGTCACATGCAAATTATTTGATACTATTTTTAAATAAAATTGATTTCTTTAAAATATACATTTTAGAGTCTTGCTGCCAAAATACTGTCACATTTTTGTTTCTAAACCAATTATCACCTACATACAAAAAAAGCATCTACATTAAAACACACCAAGTATGTTAATCAGCCTGCATTAAACATGTTTCAAGCTTGAACACATGCAGCAGTGGAAAAAGCCAGAGAAATGCTTTTCATTACCCAGAATCCACAGCCTTAGAACAGGGCTGAACTGTCAGGATAATTGGGTAACAGACTTCTAATAGAGCTGGCAGTACATGCAGCTGCAATGGCTATTATTAATAGAGCCGTGACAGTAAAAACCACATAGATAGAAGTTATTAACATAATATTCCTGTTAGTATGAATGCCGGTTTTTGTGACAATCTGTCTACTTGCGCTTTCCGCTCTGGCTGGATTGTAACTCTGGCTCCTTGATGCTGGCAGCCGCTCGAACCCAGCTGTAGGTTGCCCAATAACTGTCCGTTCTATGACAGTCTTGCTAAGAGGGGGGTTAGACAGTAGCTACAGAGTAATACGTCCGAGGCGGTTGGCCCGCAGCTGTGTGTGGGAGCGCGCATACGCATGAAGTTAGCAGTCCGGGCCCGCGTAGCACTGCGCTTGTTGTTTGACCTGGTTTGTTTTTGGGTTGTTGATCAAGCATGCCCTCTGTTTTGTGGGTGGCACCAGTCAGTCTGGAGCACACCGTTCACACACCCCTTCTATTCATTCCTCTCTCACAGGTGTGCACTGAACCCATCCAAAGCCAAGCCCAGCTTCACCAGGGAATCCAACACACACCAGACCCAATCGCAGGGGAGCAGCACTGAAACTAATAGCTACTAAATCATAATATGTAAACATTTTAACGTCAGCTGTCAAAGATGCAGTGAAGCCAGCCAGATTTCTCCTGTGCCCATTCTGTTCTCTCTCAGTGGGGGAAGCGCTGAATTTGGACAGAGAATCCAAAGCCCGCACCCCCTTTCCACTGGAATTCCAATTGAAACATAACTAAAGGCACCTCAGATAAAAACCCTGCATCTAATTTGACTTAAAACAGCAGACTGTAAAGCTTTATGAATCAAAATGGATATGTAAACATCTGACATCTTTGTTAGGTGATTTGTGTTGAACAGGGATTTCCCTACTGTTTAATATTGTAAAGAACTACGATAAGTGTTGACTTAAATAATACTGTACATAACAAGGAGGATGTTCTATAAATGTATGTGTAAGAGAATATATGTTCAACCAGCTGATTGTAATTATTCTAAAATATTTTTTATCAAAAATGTTTTGTTCTGTAAATATTGTGTTTTCACATAAATGTAGTGAATGATTACATGATGTTCTGCTAATAAAGGTCTCACATCATATTTTCTGTCCGTTAAATTAGTTTTGTGTGCACAATTACTAAAACATATACATAATAAATTTTTACTGGATTCCTGATGCGTGAATATATTTAGAAACTGTTACATTTGAATTAGTTAATTGCTAAAGGCCTGGAATAATACTTTTCATCCATTGAATAAATTATTTGAAATGAATGAGAAAATTCTTCAAGGAGGCATTTGTTTGTACAAAACCTCTCCAAACACATCTGCCCTACTGTAAGCTGTATATAATTTTACAATGCTTTTAATATAATTTGAGGAATTTTAGATTTTCCATTAAGGTGAAAAATAATTTTATAGCATGCTTATGCAAGCATTGATATAGCAGAAATTCAGGCATAAACGTGTGCAGAATATTGTCCTGTATTCCAAACAACTCTGTGTGATCTCTGAAAACATTTTAATTTCTAATTCAGATGCACCTATTCAAGGTTTTTTTTTTTTTTTTTTTTTCTCACAGAAGCACAACCTTGAATATTTTTAACAGTATATTTGAGATATTTTCTTTAATATTTGTATAGTGTTTTAACCGTGACCTAAAGTCTCACTTTCTATAATTCTATAGAACCACAGTGGATAAAATACATAGTGTTTGAAGGAATGAAAAAATGTCTTCAATCAACAAGACATATCAAACTGTCATTTATTTCCACTTTGCTCGCTGTCCTGCTTCTGACATTTTCATGTTTGCCATTCGTTCCTGGCAAACAAAAAGATTTGAAAGATTTTTCTCTCCCTGTATTATTATCAGACTGCATTGAAGGAACTGTACGGCGGCCTTCACAGTACACATGGTGACAAAAATACAAAAGATAACTATGTATTGTCTGATACTATATTACAGATAAAATGATCTGGCTATTTGTCAATCTACAATAGAAAACCAGATTTATTTCAACACAATACTCACTCATCTTTTTATCTGAATATTCCAAACCGAGTGATACAATTTTTTTTTATTATTATTATTTTATCATTGCATTGTTCATTGTTTACCTATCTGTGGACTGTTTTATGCTTAAGCCTGCAGTCTCTTCTCTGATTGTGCCCCCTAATGGACCGATATATTTTAGAGTAGATTCTGCAGGTATTCTACATTTTATCTCTGCTCACATTGTTTGCATAGTAAAATCAACTCCGACAAAAGAAAGCCCCAAGCGATTTTGCACAGTTAGCAGCTCCCCCCTTCTCTCTCCATCCCTCTCAAGGTTAAAAACAACGGAGCCCGTAGATGTCCGTGGGATACTGTAGATACCGCCTGCAGATTTGCAGCGTCTCCCAGCATGCTCTGAGGTCACAGCGTCACATGTTCTCAGATTCTCAGGTTTTGTGCTTCTCAGCTATTTTCAGCCTCGCCGAAATGAGAAATTCAAAGAGGGCAGGGGAATATTGTGAAAAAAGATGTGACCCGCTGCCACCGTACACACTAATAGAGGCTCCTGAGGGCCCCTCATTCCCAGCAGGTACAAGATGCACCTGTGTGTTGCCACTACATACAAAGCCAACATACTGCTGATGTCATCCAGGTGTAGAACAAATATACACAGTGGAATAAGCCACACCTCCCCCAGCTGTCAATCATCTGGTCTATATGAGCATAAATAACCAGCTATATTTAAGTCAATATTCCAAGAATATTTGTTCTTGTAGGTTTCACCCCCCCCTCCCCCCAACTTAAACAGTAATCAATTTCATCATTGCACACAGTCATACGTATATTACTTTCCATAATAATTTTCCATAAACAAGCCGGACAGTGTATAAGAGTGTTAGTCTGCTTTACACTCTTTGTTTGATTGTACAGTACACCTTGGTGTTTTTCTCTGCTGGTGCCTCGTCTGGCTCTAAGCAGTGATGAGGGTGACTGTGGGAAATGATCACATCCTGTCTGATAAGAAAAGGCCTCCGTGTAGCGCTGGTCAAACTCAACCGAGCAGCAGTCAAACAAGGATCAGTGGTCTGGAAATGTTTTCGGCCAACAGAGTTATTATCAAACAAGCAGCTTGAGCTGCTGTAAAGTCGGGATTGTTTGAACAGGTGTGAGACAGTATGACATTGTGTGTTGTGCGCGTGTGTGTGTGTCCGTCCATTTTAAACTGTATTCAGTAATAAAAGTGATCAATGGAAAAAAACAGCAGTCAGTTAGTCCAGTAATAGCTTTAAGATCAATATTTGTATTTATTTATTTACTTTTCTGTCTGTCTATCTATCTATCTATCTATCTATCTATCTATCTATCTATCTATCTATCTATCTATCTATCTATCTATCTATCTATCTATCTATCTATCTATCTATCTAATAATTTGCCAAAAAGTAACAGTAAATACAGTGAATCTTTAATAAATTTATTATTGCTTCCACAAAAATATAAAGCAGCACAACTGTTTTCAACATTGATAATGTTACATTTAATATATATTAAAATAAAAAAGTTATTTTTTATTATATTTTTTTTAAATAGAAAACATAATAAAGGCAATGCAATCAAGCAGCCAGGTGCGAAAATATGTTTTAAACCATTTAATAAGCAGCCCAGCATGAACATCTTACACAATATTATACAAGGTTTGTCTGGTTTTTGACTGGTTGTAAAAATACACTATTATATCCAGGCATCAGTGGCTTCCATTTTGGGGACCCAAAAAAATGGAGTGTAATTTCACAAATATGCAAAGCAGCCATTTAAACAGTTATCGCCCACTTTTGCATTAAATCTACCTCACAAGACTAAAAACGCAATACGATTTGCCGCTCAACCATGAACATTTAGTCTTCATTTTATGGTCATCAAGGGGCTTCATTCCCTTTCCTCCTGCTTTCGTGACCCCCGCAGAGAGAAATGGACAGGGAGAGATGGGGCGAGCGAGCGGAACACGTCGGGTCCTGAACAGCACCTGATTACAGGCTAATAGCCTCAGAGTGATTGAACATCTCAGGCTTCTGGCTAATTGGTGCTATTTAAAGTAGCTATTAGCACACAATGGCAGTCACTCACTCATAAACAAAGACAAGATCTGGCCTCTGAAAATATGGCAAGATGGAAAGATTATTTAAATTTGGACAGATTAGAATACAGATTTGCCAGTATTTAGTTGTAACTAACTAAAAGCTCAGCTCTTTTCATAATAGTTTTCCAATAACAACATTTTTATGTATCACATATGCTTTTCAGATTATTTTTTTTATAAATATATATGCCTTTAATTATATTTTTACTTAATTTATATATTCATACATACATACATATATTTTTTTCTGTAGTGAAATGTATGATAACAAAAAAATAGTTTGAAATCATAAATAATATAGCTACTATAAACGTGAATGTTACTAATACTCTGCATTGTGTTTGTAAAATATCATGAGTGGACAAAATGAAAATAACAGAAATAATTTAAACAAAATTATGCATAGTTATAAAAAAATCTATATAAGGTTACGGAATGCCTTAAATATTGAAAATACCTTGCTGTTCTCAGTTTAATTTCTGACATTAGAGTTGAAACAGGTTTTTGGACTGGTATTCTGTTTCTGGATTGAGTGTATTTACGGTCTGTGAGGCTGAGATGTGCTTGGTAATACTTCATTTGGGGATCGCTGCTCAAAAGCCTCTTGATTCATTCGAGACAAGTATGAGTTTTATAAATAAAGCATATTGGTTCAATATAGATATAGATATTCAATCTATGTCATTATGCAGGAGAATATGGAAGCACTTTGAGGGCTTGCGTGTCTGATTGTAAGTAAAATATGCCTCTGCTGTGAGCACATCTCTTCCAGCCTCCAAAACACCTCATTTATTCAAAATCAATGTTTCTTATTGTGCCAGGCGGCGGAATGACCATGCAGGCAAGAAGAAAGAAAATGAAAAGAGAAAATAGGAGGACAAATGATTAGAAGAAAGAAAAAAAAAGTAAAATAAGAGTGTGGTGCATAATATGAAAGAGAAAAGGCTCGGGTGGATTCATTGCCAACGTTCAGGTCCTGAGAGACGGAGAATGAATTACAGAAATAAGCCCTGTAAACCATGCCAGGCCTTTGCCTTTCATTCAGATGACTCCTCCCCCCATTCACCCTCCTATCCCTGGAGAACGAGTGATTAGAGAGGAGGACGAGGGATCTGGATCACTGCTGTCAGGAAGGGACGCCAGCCGTGCTAGAGGAACACGACCCTGAGGTGGAATGATCACACGGGCAATATGTCACAGCAAATGCCGGCGCAGGGTGCCAGGGCCACATCCACAGGTTTGCTGGCACACAGACACTTGGCACCATGTTCATACGCCGGCTGATTATGCCTGACATGAAAGGACTGAACCACTTGTGGTGGTGTGAAATAGATTTTTTTCAGGGGGGGGTCTTTCCATGCTACATGTGTGTGTGGACAGTTGAAGTGAAAGTCATATACTCTGTATAAATCTTTTGTAATATAGTTTTTATTTATTTTTTAAAGCTGCAGTCCGTTAGTTTTTTTGGTTAAAAATTATCTGAAATCAATATTTGAGCAAGTACATAACCAGCCAGTGTTCAAAACTATTTAGCCCAATTCACAGTGGTTAGCCGATTATAACGTTTTCTAATTTGAGTGGTATGGGTAGGAAATTCGAGCATGCCGCCGCGTCATTACATCACATCTGTAAACCGGGGTTGCCAAGTCCGCGGAACTGGGCTGCGTTAAAACTGTTGCCTTTTTATGTCCGCAAGTTGAAGCAACCCTAATAATGAGTTATTTAGCCACTGAATGCAAATTTTGCCTGGGGAACCCTGAGTAGCACTTGGGTGGGTTTTGTTGTGAAAACCTGGCAACCCAGCTGTAAAGATAAAGAAGTTGTCCTGGCTACTAGGCTATCCATGTGAGGATCCTGCAGGTGGCGGATCATTTATAGTCTTTTCTCACAGCAGCTGGAATAATTACATTTATCATTTTGATGGCGGATTGTAATACAGAAAGGATTATGTGTTAATGAAATACATGTGAATGAAATACAATTTTATTCCAGTTGCTTCTGATATCAGATAGCCTAGGTTTACACAAGACTTGTATTTGAAAGACAACCAGTTCGAAGGAAGAATAATTCGCTTTTAGGGTTAAAAGAATTTCTTAATATGAAATGTGAATGGTATGACAATTAGAGGTTAGACTGTACAGAAATTGAAATCTAATACACACTATAGGCCTACTCATAATCACCAATGCTGATGTTGTTAACATCAATAATTTGAGAATAAAGTATAACAATAATAATTTGCACGGTTTGATGTGATATGAGCTAACCGATCTTTAGATTAAATCGCAATTGGTAGCTCGATTCATTGTAATTCCTCAGTTGGTCAGAACAAACGTGGCAGACTTGCTACTTACTTGTTCAGATGAAAATATACGGTGAAAATTCTTATTTGGGTCATATATTCCAAGACATAGGCTAGAAACTGTAATTGCGAAGTACAGTAAATATCCACACCAGTGTGGTGACTGACTGCCACAAACACATACTCCTCAAAACATTAGATTCATCCACACTGAAGCTGTGCCGGCGCACAACCCACGCAAGGAAGATAATTCTGCAAACAGCTGCAATTGCAGGTTTTCAAACAGAGATGGCGACAAAGAGGTAAAATGTACGGACTGCAGCTTTAAATATACATAAATGCACTGTTAAAATTAGGGTCACACTTTAGTTTGTGGAGCAATTCTCACTATTAATATATATTTACTACGACTCTTTCCTCAATAAACTCCTAATTTACTGCTTATTAATAGTTTGTGAGGTAGTTGTTAAGTTTAGGTATGGAATCTAGAATTTGGTCTTGCAGAATAAGGCATTAATATGTGCTTTAAGTACTAATAAAAAGTCAGTATGCTAGAAATATGCATGCTAATAAGCAACTAGTTAATAGTGGGGACTGTTCCCTATACTAAAGTGTTACCAAAATGTGTTTTCAATGTAAATAAATAAAACAGAGATTACAGGGGCAACACTTTAATATAGGGACCAATTTTCACTATTAACTAGTTGCTTATTAACATGGCTATTACTAACTTATTTGCTGTTTATTAGTACTTATAAAGCACATATTCTGCATGACCATATTCTACATCCATAATCCTACCTAATACCTTAACAACTACCTTTCCAACTAGTAAAAATCAGCAAATTTATTAGCAATTTTTGAGTGAAAATATTTTCTATACCAAAGGTTCTTTTTCAGTGTGACTGTGTGTACACTGTATATATACTGTACACACACTCATATATATATATATATATATATATATATATATATATACATATACATATATATATATATAGACTGTATATATTCATGCATGTATGTATATAGATGCTCCTCTTTTGTAATCACACCTGCTAGTGGAAAGCAGTGTGCAACTGAAATTACATTAAAGAAAAGTGTAGTCGGTGTGGATGTGGAGTTGGCCCGAGGGGATTCATGTCAGAGAAACGCCATCCGTCGGCCCGGAATGATAAATGAAACCTTCTGTTCATGAATCAAATGTATTAAGTTAGAAGATGCATTCTGTCCAATAACCGTAGACTTCAATTCTTCACGTCTTCAAATGAAACAATATCAAAGCAACACTCAAAAGATATTTATTGGCCAACATATGCTTTCATATCTGAACAAAATTTGTCTTTGTGAGAAAAAAAAAAACTGACAGACTGAATCAGATTATATTATATTATATTATATTATATTATATTATATTATATTATATTACATTATATTATATTATATTATATTATACATTTCTAGTTATAAAAATACAAAATTATTAATGGTATTAATTTCTTTATTTATCTTCCAAATTTCTGGGATGGATAGCATTGATCGATAACATTCTGACTTAGTGGCTTTCTATGGGTTGACCTGGCTGCTTAATTTAGCACCTAATTCAGATGTTAATTTGTTCCAGTTGAGAGGTCACTTTAAAAAGGTTTTTTCATTGCCTCAGGATTATTGGCCAGATGGGCAGCCCATTAGAACATGGTTGTTTGTGAGTTTGGGATTCCCGTGATATGACCGGCGCTGGCAATAACAACAACATTCCTCACCGTGGTAACCGGAGGTTGTCATGGACAGAACCCTCTGTGTGCTTCTTTCTAGCCCTGAATTGTTAAAGTCAGTGGGTGTCATTTCCACAAACCAGCAAGGAAAAGTAACAACAACAACAATTATAACAAAAGACAAAGTTCTCAGAACTGTATTATGCATAAACAACGGGGATGCTATAATAAAATATAATGTGTGACAGTGAATCAGGCATTTATCATAACTTTGATGCATGTTATGATAAATGCATCTGAAAAAAAAAAATCTTTCTCCCTATGTGGCACCATTTTTTTTTTTTTTTTTTTGTGAAATAATGTCTCCGTCATCTTCACATCAAGCCATTTTTGTAAACTCTGGAAGTTAATTCAATGCATTCAGTCAATGCTTGTAAATTAACTAATTAAATGAGTGCTCCTCATGAATAAAGAAAGTAATAACTTGGCTTCTTTTGTATTTTCACACTTAATTATGATGGACACATTCTTAATTATGTTAATGTTTATTTGACTTGACAATTTTTGTGGAAGCTCAAGCCACATAAATTGTTTCTATATTTTGTATATACAAACCTATCTATCTATCTATCTATCTATCTATCTATCTATCTATCTATCTATCTATCTATCTATCTATCTATCTATCTATCTATCTATCTATCAAAAATACAAAAAGTAATGTGAAATATTAAAACTGAAAATAAATCTAAAAATTAGTATTATTGCTGAGAAAAAAAAAGTAATTTATTTCTGTGATGGCAATGTCAAAAAGAGTTGTGCTGCTTAATATTTTTGTGGAAATTGTGATACATTTTATTTGTATTTATTCATTTGATATATATATATATATATATATATATATATATATATATATATAGTATATATATATATTGAAGAATATAAAGTTCAAAAGAGCCGTATTTATCTGAAATATAAATCTTTTGTAACATTATAAATGTCTTTAATGCTTCATTGCTGAAATAAAGTATAATTTCTTCCATTAACTGAAACTGAAACCAACACTGGAAAAAAAAAAAAAAATTGTTAAATACACATCTCTCACCATATGCTTTACCTGGTACAAATCCAGTAAATCTGTAATGTTATTTTTCAGTAAATACAGCGATCTTGCATTTTGCTCAGAGGACAAACGTGTATCCCATAATCCTCTCTTTTTATTAGAGCAGGAAAAGCTGCAGCAGAGGTGCCAGCTGTTGCACTCTCATCAGCGGGTATCTTGGCCTGGCTGGGCACAGTCTCCACTGCACTCCATGTTATCACAGGCCATATCTGAAGGCAGGAGGACATTGGCGGTCTCCAAGGCTCCTATCACCCGCCACATTATCTCCAGTAGAGTGAGGGTAGATGGGCTGCCACATAAACCATCCCGTCTCTCTATCTGTCTGTCTGTTTGTCTCATTCTCTTTCTCTCTTTCTCGCTCCATCTTTAGCTCATTAGTATTAAGGAAATGAAAGATCCCTAAAGCTGGCAGCAGCTGTAGTGAAAAATGAGGCCCACTCAGCCACCAATATCTCATTTAGCACTTTAATGTGCTCATACAGTAAAGTGGAGACAATGTCAAGCTTTAGATTCTGACAGAACTTGACTATATGTTCTTCATTAGCTTCTTGACAGTGATGGATGGGTTTTTTACACTCGTGTATGTTTTTTTAGAACTAAAATAAAAATAAATGAAATAAAAACCAAACTTTTATGCTTCTTTTTTCCAGCTAAATACTCTCTTTTCTTAATCCATGAATTTGAAATCTGTAGGCTATACCTGTGTCCCTAATATACACTACTGTTGAAAATGTTTTTTAAAAGAAGTCTCACCAAGGCTGCTTTTATTTGGTCAAAACAAAGTATAAATAATATTCTGAAATATAATTACAATTTAAAATACCTTTTTCTATTGTATTCACTTTTAAAATGTAAATTATTTCTGTAATGGTAAAGCAGAATTTTTGGGAGATGTTACTTTTAGACATTTTGTCACTTTTAGAAATCATGACAGAATTTTCATTCTTGGCCCGAACTATTCCTTCAAAACATTTTTAATTACTCTGAAAAACATCTCTATTTAAAAGCCAATTAGCATGCTAACGGATTAGCATACTTGATTAGCATGCATACAGAAAGAGTGTCACTCGTTGCTGTTTTGGCCAGTGTTCAAACCAGGACTGTCCATTCATTTGAGTGCAGACAGCGGTTTGTCATTTGCAAGTACAAGGTGTTGACAGAAAATCAGGCCGCTTTCAATTATCAGCCAAGCTCTTCAGTGACCGGCGCCAAGTCCAGACATACAGAGACACTGCTGGACCAGGCTTGTCTGACATAACACAGCTGTGCGTCTGAAAAGCTGACAGCTGTGTGTGAGCGTGTATGAATTTGTGAGTGTGTATGTGTTTCCTTGAACCGCAGTTCTTTATATGTCACATCATCCATTAGCAGTGGCAGAAGAATATGTGAGTGAGTGAGAGTGTGTGGGATATTTATAAAAGAACAGATTTTATGTGACGGTAAATGCGTATTGCTTAAACGATCTGAAAGAATAAGGCAATAATAATCTCTGCTGTGGCTCTAAATGTCTCATTTATGACTATAAAAACGTGTGTGGTGTACTGCAGGGACCAGTACACCAGAGCGGGATCAGATAATTGGCTAAACTGATGCCTGCATTTTGCCAGTTTTCGAGGGGTCATAGATTCCTCTGGGCCTCCACCCATCAACCGCATTTGGATCCCCAGTGCAGCTGTAGCATATTAGAAAGGTGCCATCAATGCTAATTTATGCTGATTCAACTAAAAGCCCCTATGCTACAGCACCCTGTGCTTCAGAACCCCCCCAAAATATATAATCCTGATTATAAAAACCTCACATATGCTTTCTCTGTGCAAGACTAGCACACGGTTTCTTTGACCCCTTCCTTTGGCAGTTCGTACACTTGCACCGTAGTCACGCTCTCATGCAGTCAAGCATGCAGCCGTCAGCACAACAATCTGACTTATTTATTTATTTCGCAGTGCAGATATTTATTAATTTGTTTTCATTTGCACTCTGGTTAGATTAAGTCTAATACAGCCCCTCAGGAAGGCACTGCTCTATTTGGCCCATGTAAATCTCATCAGCTATTCAGGCCCATCCCTAATATGCTTAGACAGCTGAGAAACATGTATTATTCATAACTCTGGATTTTTTCATATAACCATGGTGCCGCTCCCCAGGATGAGGTAGCGTTGTGGCAATATCAGAGGTTCATCCATATTCTACAAATAATGAGATGGCTTGTATGGTTTATGAAATGTAATCCATCATTATTACAAAACCATCAAATCTTCTGCATTACTTATATTATTCAATAGATTTGGGGGTATTTGCTTGTTATGTGAAATTAAGATTATAGCTTGCTCTGGAAAATGACATCTTTTAGCTGCCCTGTCTATTTTGCTGTTGTTTAAATTTCATATTGTATTCATATTGTATACTGAATGATGACGCTGTTCACACAACAACACTTACAGCCACTGAAGATAATAAATTTGTATATATATATATATATATATATATACATATATATGTATATATATATATATATATATATATATATATATATATATATATATATATATATATATATATATATATATATATATATATATATATATACATACATATATATATATATACATATATATATATAGTATGTACTCTGTTTATAAAGTAAAAATTATTAAATAGATTTCATGGTGTAAAGCTACTCTGTTTCTGTAAATACGCTGTAAAATGAGCTTGAAAGTATATATCTGTTTTTGTGTTGTTTTGTGTTTAATGTTATAATTTTTGTGCTGTGGGTTTCTGTGAGTTTTGGTTTGTGTTATAGGTTACTGGGTTTTTGTGCAGTATTTTTAGGCTCATGCACTTTGTGTGATATGAGAGCCCGAAGTTGTCAGGTTTCATCATCTGAACGGATTTAAAGGAGGAGGAAGCATGGCAGTCAGAGATGATTCTTCACTGATGAGTGGAATGCATTCATCTCAGGCAGTGCACTAATTGTTTGATTATACAGGGCTTCTCTTTAATGAAGCTCCTCTTTGGCATTTGGGAACATGGAGCGCCATCGAATTACCCACGCGACACTCACGCTGGGAAAGTTGATCACTCATTAGCCGTGACTGAGAGGTAAACAAGCTGAGAGTACAGTAGCAACACACGCACACACACACACACACACACACACACACACACACACACACACACACACACACACACACACACACACACACACACATACACACACACACACACACACAGGCACACATACATTAAAGTGTTTATTACTGAGACTCCCTGATCAGATCTAAATTCAACGCAGACAAAATCACCCAGAGCTTATAATTCAGTAGCCACGTCTCTCAATGAAAAGAGAGTAAAGAGAAAAGACATTACCAAGATACAGAGATTTTCTTTTCTTGCAATCCTTGTAAGTAGAAAGAAAAGTATTTTAGCACATAAAGGGATAAACAAAACATTACTCCAATCCTCAGTATCACAAGTTCCTTCAGAAAACATTCGAATATGCTGATTTGGTGCTCAAGAAACATTTCTTATATATAGTGTTCATAAACTATCATGCCTTTATAGCTCATAATTCTTGGTTAATGAAAAAAAAAAAGAAATAAAAAAGGTCATTAATAGTAATTCCATATCAGTCACACTTTATTTTAAGGTCTAATTCTTGCTATTAACGTACCATTAACTATGATTTTTGCCTCTATAAACTTCTAATTTGTTGCTTATTAATAGTTAGTAAGGTAGTTATTAAGTTTAGGTATTGGGTAGAATTAGTTATGTAGAATATGGTCTTGCTGAATATGTGCTTTATAGGTACTAACAAACAGCCAATTTGTTATTAATTTTTACAGTTTTACATCTCTGCTCAGGATTTTAGATCCCCTACTGCCCCCCTGAAACAAGGTGTCCCCCAGGGTTCCGTTCTTGGGCCTTTGCTGTTTATTATTTATATTTTACCATTGGGTCAGATACTACAGCGTCATGGCTTTAGCTATCATTTTTATGCTGATGACATTCAAATTTACACGTCATACAGGCCTTACCTAGCCACCCAAAATGATAAAATTTCTGTTTGCGTGCAGGATATAAAAACATGGCTTAATTTTCTGAAACTTAATATGGATAAAACTGAGATCATCATTATTGGTACCCCAACACTTACCAAAGTTCTCGCTGACTTACTTGCAATATCTAGTATCGTCAGAAATCTCGGTGTTATGTTTGACTCCTCTCTTTCATTTCAGTCTCATATTAACTCTCTCACTAAATCAGCTTTCTTTCATTTACGACGAATTGTCCAGCTCCGTCCTTTCATTAGTGCCAACGATGCAAAAACTCTCATCCATGCTTTTGTTTCATCTCGTCTCGATTATTGTAATGCCCTTTTCATTGGTTTACTAGCTACCTCCATTGCTAAATTACAGTATATACAGTATGCCTTGCCTTGCCTTGCCTATTCTGGCTGATCTGCATTGGCTACCAGTGGCCTATTGTATATAAGTATAAATTATCCTGCTTACTTTTAAAGCTTTGCATGGTCTGGCTCCTAACTATCTTCACAGTCTGTTCCTTCCCTATTCTCCACCTCATTCATTGCAGTCCTCTGATTCTCACCTTCTCGCTTATGGAACTCTCTTCCTCTCTTCCATGGCCAATAACCTGTCTGAATTTAAATCACTGCATTATGGAACTCTCTTCCCAGATCGCTCTGTCTTGCCAATAACCTGTCTGAATTTAAATCACTGCTCAAAACTCATTTGTTTTCACAATGTTATCTTTCTTAAGTTGACTTCTGCTTATTCTGTTTTATGTTGTCTTATCCATATATTGCTCTCTGGATGTCTGATGTTCTCTTTACTTTACTTTCTGTATTTTGTTTGATTGTTTGTCTGATGTTATCCGCACATTTTTGATGTTTATTGTAAATTGTCCTTGAGCTCTGGAAAGGTGCTATATAAATAAAACTTCTTCTTCTTCTTCTTCTTCTTCTTCTATTATTATTATTATTATTATTATTATTATTATTATGCATGCTAATAAGCAACTAGTTAATAGTAACAAGTTTTTCCCTATACTAAAGTTTTACCTAAGATATACCTGAAAGATAATCTAACATAAAATCAAACTTGCATGAAAAGTATTTAATTTTTAAAAATGTCTGTAAAAAACATAATATTTATTTATATGCACATTTAATCCATAGGGGCAAGTGCTTAATATTATTCATATTATATATATATATATATATAGCTGCCTGTATCACACACTTCAGTATCACACATTTTTCAGCCCCATGCAGTTTGTCAAGTTTAACCATTAACTCTGTAATCTAGTTTTTAGCAAGAAACTAAATAACTTTATTCTTTAACTGGCGGGATATATAAAATCCAACATCTACAAACCTTTCAAAACAATCTAGCTTCTATCAGCGATAATTTATTTATTTATTAAGAAGAAAATAAGGAAAGAACAAGTACAAGTGAGGGAAAGAAAAGAAGAGTGAGCACAGGTGGTTAATCAGTAGTCATGACTGTTGCAATAAGACAAAAGTTAATGAGGGCTAAAGACCGACTCCAAGCCTTGCCACCTCTTTTCCTTCTACAATAGACAGAATGAGAAAGAGACAGGCAAATTAAGACAGAAGCAAAACCTACAGTAAACTGCCTACCTTGACAGAATCATGCTTGTTCTTAACATATATAGGTTTTCAAAATATAGTCAAAAATATTATGCTCCCTTATAAGACAACTTGTTCTGGACAAATTCTAAGGCAACATTACATGTATCTATAGCAGGCAAAAAAATATGTAAATATTGATATTAGTATTAATAAATGCTTTGGAAGTCATTTTTATTGTTAATTCTTAATGTATGGTTAACCTTATTGTTAAGGTTGTTAACATTGGAACCTTAGTGTTACTGAAGAGAAATGCTGATTATGAATATACTGTTATATATATGCTAATATGTATGCTATTTTTACACTTAATAGACTATCACGTGTTAACCTAGAAATATGTTAACAACAATCAATTGTGAGTCAAATCTCACGTGAGCTTGCGTGTGCTGCCTATGAAGAGTGTTATAAATTAGTCATTTATGAGGCATAAAGAGAACAAGGAAAACGTTTCATACATATGCATAACTCCTTTTTACAGCTTCCTTTTCCTAATAGTGCTTGCTCAGAATGCAGACTGTTATGCGCTTATTATCCACATATGGGTGGCTTTAATTAGAGCATCATTCTGTGAGACACACCACGAGATCCTGGAGCATCTACTGTCCTGAGGCTTGTGAAGCAGCACAGTGTTCTATCATAGCTATTGAACACAGTCACATTGCTGATGACAGTTCAGGGTCATAATTAATCATAGTGGACAGACATATGGCTGGAGTTTTTTCTCCCCTGCATTTCATTCTGGATTTTAGATTGCTGTGGAAGAAAGACTGAATGCTGATAAGATATGCATCATTATTACTATGACTACATTGGATATGAATGATCAGTGTAAAAAGTTCACTGGTAAGAGGGTTTGGGTGCCAACAAAATGGTGTCAATCAAAATACATGGAAATAATATCTCATATCTTGTGTTGTTATTAGATGTTAGACAGTGAATCACATGAAAACACCTGAAATCATTGTTTACTACTGTACATACATCTTAAAGCCTGTTTTAATACAAATTCTGTGATAAACATCTGAATTTGATTCAACAACTGTAAACACATATATTCAAACTGTCTCAAACACTCCTCTTTTTTTGTTCTAATCTCTAAAATTCCATCGCACTATCAACTGGCCAACCAATAAGATTTGTGTTTTTGGTCACATGCATGAAGTTGCTTATGTTACATAAATCCACGCTTACGAACAGATTATTTTGCCAGGCGACAATGAATTGAAAGTGTAACTAGCAATGGCTGTGTAATGTCTTACCCCATTTTCACAAGAAGGGAAATACACGTTAATTTAATTTTGTTTTTTAATCCTTTCCCCAGCTAAACTAAGAGACAAAGAGGGAGTTAGAGAACCTGTAAAGAACTATATAGGGGCTAAATGGGTTCTTTTGTAGTGGTGCTATATAGTACCTAAATCACCCTAAAGAACTGCTAAAAGACCTGCTGATGAACCTTTTGTGTGTGTGTGTGTGTGTGTGTTTGTGTTTATAGATCAGAATTATAGAGACTTGGGATTGGCAACCAGTTCTAGCAATGTCCTTGCATTTGCATAATAAAAAATACACACAATAACTTAACAACTACATTACAACGCAATGGAATTGTGGTGAATTTAAAAAAAAAAAATTGACTTAAATAACTAGTCTTGGATCTAAGGATAATGTGACCTGCTGTCTTTGAGAAGCAATGAAGATTGTAAAAATAAACAGTGAGTGAGGTTGCTTAGTTAATGTCCTTTCTCTGTCTCCTTATCTCTTCCTTGCATTCTACTTTCAACCATCTGTGTTGGGTCCAGGTGTAGCGGCCTGATTCCGCGGGGTGTCATTGCGCGGTAAATGCTCGCTTTGGACCTCCTGGTGACTGAATTAGCCCTGTGTATATGACCCATTGGTGTCAGGTGTGAGGTCATTATCCCGCTACACATGGATGGGACAGGTGTCTGAGAGGCTTTACACCACGGTTAGGTAGCAATAATGAGCCCTATTCTCTCTTTACCAAAGCCTCCTCTGTGTGTGTGTGTGAGAGAGCGCATGTAGAGAACTCCAGCTGGGACCCACAAACACACATACACACACACCAGCTCAGGGAGAGCACACAAACACCTGACAGATGCATGCTGGGAGCTTCATTACCCCTCAAACAAAGGACACAAGACAATTATAGGAGCATGGGTGCGTCCCTTACAGGCGAACCGTCCGCATGATAGTAACAGCTCTGGGGCCAATGAGGAAATTATGCCAAGAAACTGAGCGAGTGAAGATTCCAGGTGCTATTAGCTCCATTTGGTCCTTTTAGAGACAATTTTAAGGCTGCTGTGAAGGGTTTGGTTTATCCTCATGGACAGAGTTAATATGTCCTAGTTCTCTAGCTACTATAAAACATAGTCATTTATTTAATACCTTTCAAAATAAATTGACGTAAGGCCCAGATGTCATCTTCAGTATTAATGTGTCCCACATTCTAGACATGACATATGAACAAAACAGTGGGATACCAGAAATATCAGTACCATGAAGTTGGCAGAAACCTCATTTTAAGAGCCAAGTTTTTATACGTGTAACATCTAAATTTGTTTAGCAGTCCAGCTTATGTTACTGCCCCATTTTTCTGCCTTTTGGGGGCAGTTTGACATTGAAATATGATTGGCTGGAGACTTCCTTGTTAATTGGTTAATTTGTTGGTGGACGTTATAAAAGTTTGTTATAGTTTTCAGAGAAGTCCTCAGCTCCAACTTGTTCCCTCATTTTTTTGCTTAACATTTACTAATATTTATATCCACTTTGAAACATTATTTTCCCTTTATTGTTTAATCCCTGGACACAGCGTTTTCTTTGTAACTTCTAATTTTCCTTTGTAAATAAATAATTGTATTATTCAAATATTTTGTTTGTGTGTGTATGATCCTCTCTATGTGATGGCCACGACACATAAGCCCTGTCTGCACTAGAGCGTTTTCGTTTTAAAATGACGTTTTAGAATGAAAACGATCCCCGTCTACACTGGCCTTTACGCTGCATTTCAAAATCGATCTCGGTCCACACTACACAACAGAAAACGCATGTTACGTGACCATTCATGCAGGTACAACCATAGATATGTATAGGAAGATTGCCTATTATTTCGATGGTGGACATTTGCGTGCTTTGACTGGTCGAATGGGGAATCTACCTATACATATAGGTACAACAATGAGCATGATGTAATAGTTTACACGGTCGTCAAGGATACACAAAAAGAATGTGAACAGCCAGGCCCTCGTTTTCAAAAGTCTCCATTTTGATCCATTTACACTGAAAAGTTTTCAAACTAAATCTTCCAGCATTTTCAAAAGTCTCTGTGTTCGACCTCGAAAATGCTGAACTGGTGTAAACGATAGGCGTAACCGTAGTAAAAGTTATGTGTTTTAAATCAAAAATGCACTAGTGTAAACAGGGCCTTATAGTAGTCATGTGCCCATGGAAAAAGAAAATTTTCATTACTTTTGGAAAGAAACAGTGCAAACACTGGTATGATTTGTTGACCACCAGTGTTTGCTCAAGCTTACATGATGCTGTTTTCAACTAAAAAAACATTGCATGCGTTTTGGCTGTTCATTTACATGACAGTCACAGTAGGGTGACCACCTGACCACCTGTTGCGGGACAGTAGATGTGAATTTGCGGGACAATGCAGGACACATGTTAGACAGGTACATTTACTACTGTTATGCTATGTAAATACTGATTTACAGTGCAGCACTGCCAACTCTCATGCATTCAGCGTGAGACTCGCGCAGTTGACACTTTTACACTTGACATTCATGTCACACGTCCATTTTCCCATGCAGTGTAAAGCATGCTCAGTTAAAACGGTAATAATAGGATACTGGCAAAACAGTTTTGGTAAACGCTCCAGTGCGCATTTGTGTTTATGCTCTGGAAAGCGCCAAAAGATTGTATTTAAATGTGTTTTCATAGTGCTGAGCCCAGTCGTTCTAAACATTTTGGGCCCACCATTGTAAATCACAAATTTCATGCTCAGTCTATAGGTATGTGCGCAGGCACGTAGTGTTTCTTTACAAAGTGACATCACCAACAAGTGGCCTGGCATGCAAAATGCTGCATTTGAATGCTTTTTAACTAAACAAAAAACTTGGAGAATTACAAATTATACAAATTGTCGTGAACACTCTGGAAACTGCACAACAACATACTAAAACCATGATCATCGTTGCTACGAAAACTTTGCTTTATTTTCTGTGTGTCTTACCCTGGTAAATACGTGCTGAAGTGGCGCTTGGTTTTGCGTTTGCCTATCGCGGGACTGGCCAGTTTCGGTCTGCTAAATAGGAAGGCGTGACCAAAGCCAGTGAAAGTACTTAACAAGCTGTTTTGGAAGCGCTTGTCAGAAGAAACAGTCGAGCAACAGATAAGGACAGCAGTTTGTAAGTGTTTTGCCTCGTTTTCTCATTAGACTACTGCGTGATCATCGTTGCTAGAAAAAAACTTTGCTTTATTTACTGTGTGTCTTACCCTGGTAAATACGTGCTGAAGTGGCGCTTGGTTTTGCGTTTGCCTATCGCGGGACTGGCCAGTTTTCCCTCTGCTAAATAGGGAGGCGTGACCAGCTGACTTCAATCACAGGTAATCAGGCAAATATATAAGTGTTAAGTGTCACCGCGGCAGCGGTCGCGGCAGCCCTCGTGTGAAGACCGACGAGTGTAAAGACCAACGACTCTACCTGCGCGACTCCACCGAGCAAGGACACCGACAGGGCACTTAAGTATTGCTTTTCGCCCCTTTCTTTTCTTTTTTTTATAGCTTGTTCTCAACTACTTATTTCGGTCACTTGTAGTCACTATGTGCTTTCAGATCTCTACAATCACTACTACCACTCGGAGAGCACGCTATGTACGTTGAAGGAAGGCCTACCCGACAAATCTACGGCCTGTCCCTCTGACCTCTACTACTACGCTCTCTATTCCAGTTGGTCTCTGGAACTGCCAGTCTGCTGTTAACAAAGCAGACTTCATTTCTTATATTGCTACTCATTCCAGTCTCAACCTTATGGCACTGACTGAGACTTGGATCAAACCTGAAGACACTGCCACTCCCACAGCCCTCTCCACTAATTTCACTTGTTCCCACACCCCTTGTACGACTGGGAGGGGTGGAGGTACTGGTCTCCTCATATAGAAAGATTGGAAATTTGATCTTCAACCACCACCTACAGGTAACGGTTCATTTGAATCACATGCTATTACTGTAACCCACCCTGTTAAAATCCACTTTGTGATCATTTATCGTCCCACAGGTCAATTGGGAAACTTCTTGGAGGAGTTGGACGTGCTGCTATCAAACTATCCTGAAGATGGTACTCCTCTGGTACTGCTTGGTGACTTCAACATCCACCTAGATAAACCCCAGGCTGCTGACTTCAACACTCTGCTCACCTCATTTGATCTCAAGTGAGTGTCTACTACAGCAACTCACAAATTAGGCAACCAACTGGACCTCATCTACACACGCTGTTGCTCCGTGGACAACTCTTTAGTTGCTCCACTGCACACCTCAGACCACTTCCTCATTACTGCTAACCTAGCACTTACTCCTGAAGTGGCACACGCTCCAATGCAGGTCACCTTTCGACGGAACCTACGCTCACTATCTCCATCTCGCCTATCCTCTGTGGTTTCATCCTCACTTCCTTCACTCAGGAAGTTTCAGCTCTGGACACGAACAGTGCTATGGACACTTTTTGCTCCGCTCTAACCTCTTGCTTGGACAACTTTTGCCCACTGTCGTCTAGACCCACACGCACCACCTCATCTGCCCCCTGGCTGTCCGATGTTCTCCGTGAACATCGCTCTAAACTCAGGGCTGCAGAGAGGAAATGGCATAAATCAAGAAACTCTACCGACCTCAGTGTATATCAGTCTCTCCTCTCTTCCTTCTCTGCAAATGTCTTCACTGCTAAAACATCATACTACCACAACAAAATTAACAACTGTTGTGACGCTCGGACACTCTTCAAAACCTTCTCTTCTCTTCTTAATCCTCCACCTCCTCCTCCATCGACAGCTGATGACTTTGCAGTTTTCTTCACAAATAAGACAAGAACCATCAGTGACCAATTCTCCACACCGCAGACTGAGGATAACTTCACAACGACTAATGCACACTCTCTCTCCTCCTTCTCTCCACTCTCAGAGACGGACGTTTCCAAACTTATCCTGTCCAGTCATCCTACTACTTGTCCACTTGATCCGATCCCCACTCACCTCCTTCAAGCAATTTCTTCTTCAGTCATAGCTTCACTTACTCACATTATCAACTCATCTCTTCACTCTGGAACATTTCCCTCAGCATTTTAAGCAGGCTCGGGTAAGCCCACTGCTGAAGAAACCATCTCTAAATCCAGCACTTCTAGAAAACTACAGACCAGTATCCCTCCTTCCATTCATTGCAAAGACACTCGAACAAGTTGTGTTCAACCAGCTCTCTATGTTTCTTGTACAGAACAACCTCCTGGACAGCAACCAATCTGGCTTCAAAAGCGGCCACTCAACTGAGACTGCCCTGCTCTCGGTTACTGAAGCCCTGCAACTGGCAAGAGCAGCTTCAAAATCTTCAGTACTCATTTTGCTAGACCTGTCTGCTGCTTTTGACACCGTTAATCACCAGATTCTCCTGTCCACCCTCAGAAAGATGGGCATCTCTGGAACCGCACTCCAGTGCTTTAAGTCCTACCTTTCTGATAGATCCTTCAGGATGTCTTGGAGGGGTGAAGTTTCTAAGTCACAACAACTTGCTACTGGGGTTCCTCAAGGCTATGTACTTGGACCACTTCTCTTCTCCATCTACATGACATCATTAGGATCTGTCATTCAGAAGCATGGCTTTTCCTATCACTGCTACGCTGATGCACTCAACTCTACTTCTCATTCCAACCAGATGACCCAATGGTAGCTGCTCGCATTTCAGCCTGTCTGAGTGACATTTCTAGCTGGATGAATGACCATCACCTTCAGCTCAACCTTACTAAGACTGAACTGCTGGTGGTTCCAGCTAACCCATCGTTTCATCACAATTTCTCTATACAGCTGGGTTCGTCAACCATAACTCCTTCCAGGACAGCCAGAAACCTAGGAGTTGTGATGGATCATCAGTTAAGCTTCACAGACCATATTGCTACAATCACCCAGTCCTGCAGATTTGCCTTATACAACATTAGGAAGATTAGACCCTCCCTGTCAGAGCAAGCCACCCAACTTCTTGCCCAAGCTCTTGTTCTCTCCAGACTGGACTATTGTAATGCTCTCCTGGCGGGCCTTCCTGCATGTACTATCAAGCCTCTGCAACTAATCCAGAATGCAGCAGCGACGGTTGTCTTCAATGAGTCAAAAACAGCTCACGTTACTCCTCTCCTCATCAGGTTACACTGGCTACCAGTAGCCGCTCGCATCAAATTCAAGGTACTGATGCTTGCCTACAAGACGACCACTGGCACGGCACCAACATACCTAAGCTCATTAGTTCAATCTTATGCGCCCTCCAGATGTTTGCGCTCTGCAAGTGAACGACACCTTGTGGTGCCATCCCAAAGAGGTTCAAAATCACTCTCACGGACCTTTTCCTGGACTGCGCCTAGCTGGTGGAATGACCTCCCGATCACAATTCGAACAGTCTTTACTCGTCTTCACATAAACATCTAAAGACTCATCTTTTTCGCCAGCACTTAACCAACTAATATAGTACTTACCTTTTATTTTCTTGTCTATCATATTCTTAAAAAAAAAACTGGCTATGTGTTCTGTACTAGATTAACTGAGACTTGTCATAGAACTTGTATACCGTTGTTGTTCTCTTGTTGATCTGATTGCTTCTATTGTTCTCATTTGTAAGTCGCTTTGGATAAAAGCGTCTGCTAAATTATTAAATGTAAATGTTAATGTTAAAGAAGCTACTTTGAACATATAGCTTTTCAAGCTACAAGCTAATTATAATTTATAGTTAAGATAACTATAATAAGAACAATATTCATAACGGTAGTGTCCACACCAACTATTAGCTACAAACTACAGAGTTATAACTACACTGAATTTCCTTAAAATGGAAAATATGTTTTCATGAATGTACCTGATATGTGTATCTGATATAGTTTATAATTTGACAGGAGTCAAATTAAATTTATATATAATTATATATAATTTTTTGCTGGCACAATCACATTGGACCCTTTTCACAGACTGTGATGATGCGTCTTCACAGTTATTAACAAAGTAAATCTACTCATGTATGCTGTCTGTGTGTTTCTAATACAAAGGCTGAGGCTGATCTTATTTTTTATCTCTTGAAAAGTCATTGAACTGCCATTGTGTCAATTAACTGTAAAAATAAATAAAATTCAGTCTGTTTTCTAATGCATCTTATTGTGAAAGATTAATCCATGCTTCCCACATATGATGGACTTCTCTAATCGTTTAGTTGGTTTAAACTATGTCCCTTTCTTACAGCTACAGAGCAACTAGTGGACAGAATCAAGTCCCTCTTCTACATTTTTTTTTCTATTTTGATAATCCATTTCCCTTTGGATGTACATCACAATACAGAAAATTTGACTTTTACTAACTTTCTGTTTCATCACAGCTTGTAAAAAAGTGACAGCAACCACAACAAAGCACAAGACATTAACCTTAGCATCTCACCTCAATCAATCCTTACCGACATGATGCATCATTGCTTTGAATGTGATCTGCATGATGTCCAGCTGTAGCATTGTGTCTGTCTGTATGCATAACAGAGACGTGTTTATGTGCTCATCTGATTGGGTGAATTCATTTCCTAAGGACCACTTCCCATCAAGTGATCTGAAACTCTTTAGCCCAGAAAGAGAGAGCACTCCTGCACGCATTGGTTAGTTAGTCTGAGCATGTGCTATTATCATTGTTATAAACACTTCTCAGAACTCCACTCCACAAGAGTGCACGGAGCCTCAGATTATTTGTATGTGTGTGTGCGTTTGAGTTTATTTGCGTCTCTCTCAACAGCCTCACCACCCTCTTCCGCTCTGCCTCCATCGTGCCGCTAATGCAACACAACATTAGCATAGTGTTTGATGTTGAGTTAGAAGAGTTTAGGCGCTCCGTGTTTAACAACTGTGTCAAGTGTTTGCACCGTCTACATGCTTCAATAACAACATCAAACAATACACAGTCACCGCAATGTTCCCAGTGCAGGAGCTGTTAGCTTTGTCTCCTCCATCTACGCCCTCTGAGGAAGAAATGGCCTCAGAGTGCAATGAATAATAAAGGACAAATCTCTTTGCCAACAGGGACCTCCATTACGGGCCAGAAGAAAACGGCACACTCGGAGCGGCCTGCTGCAGGGAGCTGCATTCATCAGATTCTACCTTCCCCATTTTATTTGTGTATCTGCTCTTCCTTCTTCAGTCAGATAAAAAGAGCCATCGGGTGGACAGGCCAAGTCTGATGAATACAGGAGGGAAGGAGGTGGGAGATTAGAGGCCTGGAGAGAGAGAGAGAGAGAAAGAGCTCGCTGGAAAACGAAAGATAAGCCGAAAGAGGTGAACAGGAACACTTGTCACTGCAGATGTTGGCCTTGATTTCGGCGAGAGGGAGGGAAGATGTTCACGAGTGTGGCTGGACATAATGCAGCGGCCAAATGTGTAAGGTCCTCTTAGCAGAACTCTGTGACAGCACTGTTCCCTAAAGATATGGAGTAACATGTTCATAAGGTCAGCAGACCAACAGCAGTTCTTCTGCCAAATATTAAAGGAATGTTCCAGATTCAATTCAAGTTAAGGTCAATCAACAGCATTTGGAGCAACGTTGTTTACCACAGAAATAAATTTGACTTGAATTGATTTGATTTGAAAAAAAGAGAAGAAAAGTCAGGGTTGATGAAATCCAGTCAGTTTAATGTGTCCAATATCAAGTTGTTCTAAATCTGTTGAACACAAAAGAAGATATTTTGCAGAATGTTGGTAACCAAACAGTTGATGGTAGCCTTTGAATTCCTTTTTTTTTCATACTAGGAATTAAATGGCTACTGTTAGGTTACCAACATTCTTCAAAATATTTTCTTATGTGTTCAGCAGAAGAAAGAAAGTCTTGAAGAACAACTTGAGAGTGACTAAATGGTCATTTTTGAGTGAACAATCCATTTAGGAGGCAAAAAAGTTCCCCACACTTTAGGGTGACCATATGCGCCGTTCATACGGGACACGTCCCGTCCAGGATTTTAATATTGCCTAAAATATCCAGGTTTTGGCTGTTTGCAGGTCGATCGTTGTGCGACATTCATGAGAGCTAGAGAGCAGAGCGGACGGCTTCTTATGCTTTCGGATCACTCTCGCACCTACTTTGCGGTCTTTTTTTTTTTTGAGCAGCGACGCTTCAAGTCAAACAAACGAACAAACACGTGCGCATATTTGCATCGCTTTGATTGTTCCAGATCTCACCTTCTCACGTGCAGCCCCACGATTGGCCGATTATGTATAATACCTGCATGTTATTGGTCAAACTGCTTTGGATGTTTTAGGCAATATTAAAATCCTGGCCGGGATGTGTCCCATATGAACGGCGCATATGGTCACCCTACCACACTTAACTTGTAAATACTGAACTTTGAACATTCCTCAAATAATAATATCAAACTGACTTTTAAAGTCTCACATAATAAGAAGCATTTTTCAGTAGTAATTCCATTTAGCAGTTCGCAGCATGCTTTGAGTGTTACTCTGAAACCCTCCCCCTTCCCCAGCTCCACCTGTATAGATCTGCCACAGGTTAATATATATGCTATTTGTGCAGCAGCAGTATGTCTTAAATACTCACAGCACCGTATCAGCGTATGGATTGACAGAAGCAAGTTCCTGTTCTTGCTTTGCAGCAGCACCAGCAATGATCTACAACAACAGCAGCAGCAGCAATTCAGCAGCGTAGCAGATTTATTCTGTTAATATAGCATATTAACACTGTCATACATTATCATGCTAAAATCTTGTCATTATAGAAATTTGGTGAAACTGTATTTGCATGATGCTGCATCCACACCACTAGGTGTCAGTAGAAATCAAAGACCACTGTCATATCTGCCAGCACATCATAAATGAAAAATTAGCAACTCATCATTGAAACTCATTTTCGAACTTGCTTGGGAATGAGAATAAAACCATTGTGCGATCATGAAACATGACTGCAGGTGCATTCCATTTAGCCTTCGTTTCTGCATATCCATGTGCATGGCATTGACATGTCCTCGTAGTGGCACGAGGAGATGGTGGTGCCCTTTATGATATGAAGAGCAGGGAAAAGGTTATTCGCCAGAGGTTGATATGTGTCAATCACCCTTTGAAAGCTGTTTGCTGTCACTGCCTCCGTCACCGCACACACTCGGAAAATGCTCCAAATATCAGGTGAGAGGAGAGAGAGCTGGCAGAAAAGAGATTGCCTGACCTTATTGTTTGCCTTCCTCTCCTCTTTGTTCTTCACAAATAAAGGTTTTTTAATAAACTGAAAAGGTCCTCCGCCACAGCCTGGGGAACCAGTGAAAGGGAGCACTGAGGTATGGCACAATGTGGCAGCACAGAAAGAAGCGGCTCATCAGAAAATAACAAAGGTGCAAGTTAAAGATAAGGTTGCTGTCAGAGATTAATCCCACCAGCCTTGATTGTTTTCTTTAATACCGGCCCTGCTACGGCAAGCGATAAGTTTGCTGAGTAATAAATTATTTTCCCCACCTTTTTTTTTTTTTTTCTACTAGAATAGGAGGCAGCGGAGAAGGATAGGACAGGAAATAATATTCAGGTGTGCCCAGTAATTGATTTTCTCTTTTTCCTCCCTCTCTTACAAATAAAATGAAAGCCAAAAGTGCTTTCGTTCCACTTTCTTTTAGTCTTTTTTCCGCCCCTAACTTTCTCCGCAGATTAATAAACATGCTTTATTCAAACCATTAAAGGATAAAGAGACTGACTTGCAAGTCATTTTTGCGGGGGATTTTTTTTTAAAGCAAACTGAAAGCAGACCACCGTCAGAAGATATGACAAGCTTGAGGTGGTTTTAGGTAAAGGATAAAAGACTATCTCTTTGTGAATAAACGTGGCTCAGATGGTGTTAATTAATTACAGTATTGATGAAGAGAGAAGAAACTGAGATGATAATTTTGCCTTATGTCTGACTGAATAACTCAAAAAGCTCTGCTTTGAATTTTTAAAAAAGGATTTTTTGCAATAAAAAGGTCATGCTATATTGTCAGCTCTCCAGGTTTTCATATTTACTCACAGCTTTTTGGAAAACTTCATTCTGATTTGCCATGTGTGGAATTCAGCCTTCATATCCACTACATTTCAAATGTTTGGGGTCAGAAAGACCTAAAATAATTAATACTTTTTTCAGCAAGGAGGAATTAAAGATCAAAAGTGACATTAAAGACTTATACTATGTTTCAAAAATATTTTATTTCAAATAAATGTTTCAAAGAATCCTAAAAAACATGTATCATGTTTTGCATAAAAATATTAAGCAGCACAATGGCTTTCAATAAAGATAATATTAAGAAGAATTTGTTAAGATAAAGACCAAATGATTATAATGATTTAATTAATAATTAATAAACATACTTGCATGTATTTGAAATTCATTTATTTCATGCATTTTTCATGTTTATGTACTTAATAAAAAATACCCTGCAATTGTACTTTTAGTATACTAAACTGGTATACTTAAATTCGACTACATAAATTGGAAGAACTAATTTCGTACTTAATGCATTTTAATTGTGTGAAAGTATGCTGAAGTCCAATTAAAGATATACTCAATATATTTGATTGTGCGAATGTGTAACTTTTGCAAGTATAATTAAGGCACACTTTAAATATCTTGCATTTAAAGACCGATATTATTCAAAGATCATACAATCCTCATCAAAAGAGACATTAAAACACATTTTAGCCTTAATATTAAGAAATGTGCATTGTGCACAAGTAGCACACCAAATAAAGTTTAATTGTAATTTTTATATGAAAAAGTCTTGAGTTATCTGTCAGTAAATATGTTGATAGATTTGAACTATATTTAGTATAATATTTTACTATAGGAAACTTTAAGATAATACACAGTTTTAAAATCATTTCAGCTCATCTATATGTCCTATCTATATGTCCATGTATTTATTTATTTATTTATTTATTTATTTATCTATCAGATTTAATTTGCAAAAATGGCCGGCAGACTGTACATTACTATGATAGATTGCCTCTCTCATATAACAGAGAATCTAGAATTATCATACCTAGGATTCTAGAATTCGGAGCACATGAAAATGCCTGACAATCACAATGCACAAGCTGAGCTGCGTCTGTGTTTGTTCAGTCTAGCGGAGTGGTGGTCTCGCTAATGGACATCCGTCTTAGTGACAACTGCCATACAAATGAGCACTGCCAGATCTTGACATGCGTTGACATAATCAGCCGCAGGGTGAAGTGAACTCTTCAGGCACGGGGCCCTGAGTGCATCTTTCATTTCTCATGCTATCTCTTCAGCGACACACATCTTCTCATAAATTCTTGCTCTGTTCACAATGCATCAGTGAATCTGCTTATTAATATATACAGCCTTTTTTCATTTGTCGCTTATTGTCTCTCTATCTCTGTATCTCTTTTTCTCTGCTGCCTTCCCAGTATCTCCAAGGCTCTCCTGAAGATGGACTCACTCCAGGGCTGTTTTTCCAATTACAGAGTTCCCTCTGCAATCAAGGTCATCACAATTAGCTTCTCCCAGTCAAAAGCACAGAATAGTGGATGCGACTGTGCCAGTGACCGCTGGATTGTCTTTGCAGCCCACTCAAGTGGCTATTTCATGGCTGCAGGCAAATGCATTAGAAGAAACCTGAAGATTAGCTGTGGGCGAACTGAAAAGACATCTTGGAAAGAGAAAAGGCTTTCAAAATCAATATTAGCTAGCATCTATTATGCACTCAGCAGCGGGTTGTAGAGTTTTGTATGGTGGCGCTGATGGAAAATGGAGGGTGCTGTGTGGACTCTGCATTTCTCTATTATCACCATTACAGATAAACTCTAAATGGATGTACTCAGAACTATATAAAGAGGTGAGGGCACAATCTTCTCTTCTAATTTTCTGCAGCATGATTGAAACGTGCATATTACAAAAAAATCATATAAAAAGCCTCTATATTATTTTGCAACTGCAGACCGTGAATGTTTATCAAAGAGTGTAGTGTTTGCATTGTCTTTGTCATTCTCACCCATATAACCTATTCCTTTGTCTCTCTGTGTGTGTATTAAGTCCTTTGTGTAGTGTTTGCATTTATCTTTATTCACATAACTGTGTTGCGGAGAAAATAAAAAAAAATAAAAAAATCACTGATCCTCATATCCTTATTTCCTGTAGCATATTTACCGAGTGTGTTTGGAGCAGATGGTGAGGGACTAAAGCTCCATGGTGGAGGGAAGGCGTCTAATTGCTTTAAGTAAATCGATACGGGACTGCAGCTAGCAGCAATCCCTCACTCTACATCAGCCTCTCGCTGCAATTACCACATTGATTGGCCACTGCTAATTGAAGGCCTCGTTATTTCAGCTTTATGCAGTCATGGTGACAGAGCTCAGACCCCAGCAAAAATTCTTTGTTCTCCTTCTGAAAAAATGTTTTAATAAAATTGTGTGTGTGTATGTATATATATATATATATAGTGCTCAGTGTCATGATGCTTATTTTTTGTGCAGATCAATACATTTTCTTGAATACCCTTCTGATATGAACATGTTTTTATTATTGAAAATTAAAATTCATTTGGATATTTTTGAGAGGCATAAAGTAATAAACATCAGGGTGATACAGTCCTCAAATAATATTTATATTTAAAAAGCCTCATAAAAAGAATAAAGATTTTAAAAGGAAAGGCCTGTTAAGTAATTATCTTTTATCTTTGTTTAAATGTAATATTCATGATTAAATATTTGTATAATATTTGAAAAAACGGATTAAATTCATTTGGTGAAATAAACAGGTAGATGCTATTTATGAATAATTCATATTAAGTATATTACCTTGAAAAATATATATTTACACATTCTGAAAATATCATAATTGTGCACACTCACAAGTACTCAAATTGTAAGTAAAAAATAAAAATAAATAAAAACACATGATACAATAAAAAAGAAACCCCATGATATTTTTACAGCAACTAAATTTAAACTTGAAAATGGTATAAATATTTCGAAAATCATATGAAATTAACATAAGAGAGTTTTTTTTTTTTTCTTTATCATGGACACTTATTTACCATTGACCTTTAATCTAACATCTGTAACATCATATACCAGGCTATGAATTTATAAGGTGTACTAGTAGCCTACTGATAATTCTATTATGTAGGCAACTATGTATTTATTATTCCCAGGTTAGTTGTATAATAAACTTCAATACGATTCAATAAGCACTTTATTTTTTTTTCTTTAACATAAATTGAAATTCTGCTATAATTATTTTTACCCATCACTCTAAAAATATTTTACTCTATTAGCATAATCAAATCAGAAAGGCGAATGTCAAAACACACCTTAAGACAAAACACATCATTGCCCACACACATTCATTTCCTCGCTATGCGATCAGAAAAATAGAGAGAATTTTCTGTGTGGAATGACTAACAATAGCCATTCAATTTTGTGCAGCATTCATGGAATTATGTTGCTGTAAATTGTTCATTTTCAACAGGTTAGGAGAGATAAGCTGGCGGCCATGCCCACCACCACCATGACCCTTCTCTGTTGGCTCTCTTCATCTCCCATGAGCCCCGGTTAAAAATGACCTTCCATGCCTCTCCTCTCTGCTCCGCACCCCCTCGAAGAATAATAAGGGCGCCAGACACATTAATTAGACGCTCTATTTAGATAAATGTCTGCGAGCGAACGTGAGGTAGTTATTAATATTTCATATTAAAATAATTAAATTCAATTTTTCATTCGAGCGAAATAGAACATCTACATTAGCATGCATTGCTTTCTCTTCTTACCTCCTTCCTGTGCGTGCATTTTTATTAAAGCCCTTTTTCTTTCGCACACGTTTTCCTGCACTTGTACTTGCAATGTTCCCTCTGCAACACTGATTGGGTCAAAGTGCCACATGGAGAGAAGGCACAGGAAATGACTGTTAATTAAAGAGCTGACAGCCCGCATGTCGCTTGCTGCGTATGTGAATGGAAGTGTGCTTGCATGTGTGTGTGTGTGTGTGTGTGTGTGTGTGTGTGTGTCTGTCTGAATCCAAATACATGGACCATCCTTGATCAAATAGCTACATCTGTCAAAAGACATTTTTTCCAATGGTACTTTGCGCAATTGTTTCAATAAAATTCTAATTTAGCCATATATTTCCCTCATCTCTGGTTTATGTCCCTTTTCCCATCCCGCATAGTCTCATCTCATCTTCCACAGCATTGCATTGTAGAGCACTTTTGTGCCCCTGATCTCTTCAAGGTTCAAATCCATCAGCAAAAATTTTAAATGTTTCCATTGTCTCTTGTGTGGGAGGTCAGATCTCGGTTTCACCTGACCAGAAAGGGCTAAATGGTTGCCAGGGAGACTGGAGATCATTTGTGCGTATGTGTGTGTGTGTGTGTACGCACTTGTGTCTTTGTTCCTTATGTGTGTGTAGCGCTTCTAATGCTTCTATCAGCCTTTAGTCATGCTGGTGTTATTTGGAGCAATAATACCAAGCCTGACAGTTTGTCTCTCTTCTATCCGTTACTCAATAGCATAAAAGGCACCCCTGACCTTTAAAATAGAGAACTAATAGTTGAATGAAAGAAAGCCAGGAAGTATGAGCAGTGAGAGCAGACTCCTGTGGGGAAAAAAAGCCATTCCGACACAGGAAGTACAATAGATGTAGAGCTGCAGCAATCACAGAGGTGTCGCAGAGTGTTACACAGAGTGGAGCGCATTGAATAAATTCATTATTGCTGCAATAAATGGAGCAGAACAACTATACACTGAGAAGCAAGAGCACTGACTCAAAGAGCTACTATGAAAAAAAAAATACTGTTAGTGCATACATATAGTTTTTATAAAACGTGCACATTTTCAGTGTATAATATTGTGAGCAAAATTTGGCCAATTTATTTGAATTCAACATTAAATATGCATGGGGTCCAAAAACCTGAGACTAATTGTATGAGATATGCATTAATTTCATAAATAATTTAATTAATTTAACAAAAAAAAAAAAGAAAGAAAAAGAATAAAGTTAAAATTAAACATCTCATGAATGGCATGTGCTTATCACACAGTTGCTTATTTGATCAGTGACTTAAGTACAGATTATAAACCCTTGCAGGATTTTTACAAATATAAGGGATAAAATATTATATTTTATAATTTAGTACCTGACGCCTGGACTTGTCATTCATTTGAAAATAACCATTAATTTAATGTTTTTAAAATATATTTGTGCAGACTTAATATAATATGTCTTCTCAAGATGCACAAGCAATAAAATTAGTTCAACTTTTTAACATTTTGTTAACTGGATTTTTAAGTTAAGTCAAGTGGCACTGAATAAATATTTGTACTTGAATTTATCAAAACCTAGGCTATATTAAAAAGGTGTAAATGTTTTATTTAATACGTATATATTTATACACAAATGTACAACATATATAAAAATATTGAACAAGCATTGTAGGCCTACGATATGTCAGAGGGAAATTTACGTTAAGGGAACATGGTCTTTTACCTCATTTAATCCATAAAACACTTAATGTCAAAAGCTGTGTTACTATAATGAATTTAAGCTAATTTTGGCGTGTTGCATGATATTTTTGTGTTTCTGTGATATAAAAAGTTATGAAGAGATTGTGCGGTCTTTCTCTCTTTTATAAGCCATTATGCTTAAAACGACTAACGTTAACCGAAATCTATGAAACGTTTAACTTAAAGATGTCATATGTTGCTAAAAATAACATTATTTGTGTATTTGGTGTAATGCAATGTGTTTATGTGGTTTAAGGTTCAAAAACACATTATTTTACATATAATATATATTATTGTTGCTCCTCTATGCCCCGCCTTTCTGAAATGCATTGATTTTTACAAAGGTCATCGTTCTGAAAAGCGAGATGTGCTCTGATTGGCCACCTATCCAGTGTGTTGCGATTGGCTGAATACCTCAAGAATGTGACAAATGTTACACCCCTTACCATACTGTGATGCCGTGTGTCCTGGCGCGACAAGACAAAAACAATAAAACTCATTACAAACGAGGCATTGGAAGCATCCAGTGGGGACATAATTACTGATTATAATGACTTTTCACACGTTGCGTTACGTATCGCGCTGCATAAACATAAAATCACGTCTGCATTTGTGATCGGAGAAACAACAAACAACAAGCTCTAACAGTAACTATACACTGCTCAAAACTCGCATTTGAATCATCAGTGGCAAATTATTTAAATATGAAAACGTACTTACAGAATGTGAGTCAGAAGCGCCAGACTGTCCTTGCAAAGTTGGAACTGCCCCAATTCATAGAAACAGACACTAGCATTGTAGGCTACTCTCACAGGAAACAGTCCTCATCCTCCGCAAAATACGCTGCACACATCTGAATATTTGGGTTGAACTGTTCTGGAACAGTGTTGAACCACTGATTTCTAGTTGTGTCCTCTTTTGGAAGGCCAAACAAAGTAGTTTTGCTTTCACAACGAAACACACCACGCATGCATCTCCACAACATGGAGCCAGTGGCAACAGTGAGAATAAAAGGTATGCCTTCTTTCTTTGCGTGAACGTTTGGGCAGCGTTATGCAAATCTTCCCACATCGTGACATAGACGTGGGGGCGTGTTAGAATAAGCCATTTTAGGTAGGAGTGCTTGACTCTTAACTTTTATAAAGAATATCTCTTTGAATACAAACAAAAAACTTAAAAACTCTATAAATCTTCTTAATTCAATAATATCTTTTAACACTCAAATAATAAATAAAAAATCACAAATCTAAAAGTTTACACCTAGCACTGTAAACCACAGTAATGCGCTCATTTGAAGTTAACATGGGCATGTTGAATGGGTTTTTGCGAAAAAAAAAAAAAAAAAAAAAAAAAAAAGACGACATTAAACGTGACAACAACCAGCCACGGTGAAATGTATAGTCATTGCCAAAAGTTTTGGCAGTGACATAAAATTTGGGTTTTACAAAGTTTACTGCTTCAGTATTTGTAGGTTATTTTTCCACGTTTCTATGGTATACTGAAAAACAATAATAAGCATATCATAAGTTTTAAAGGCTTTTATTGGCAAAAAAAAAAAATATCTATCTATTTATCTATCTATCTATATATGCATGCTGGATATTAGCTTCTGGGTCAAATCCTGACTGATGGCGATACATTCTTGCATTATTAGTTATTGGAATTGATCACAATTTGTGGGCTTCAGCTTGTCCACTCCCCTTTTGAGGACTGACCACAGGTTATCTATGGGATTGAGATCCAGGGAGTTGCCTGGCCACGGATCCAAAATTTCAATGTAATGATCTTGGAACCACTTCTTTATCACTATTGCTTTGTGACATAGTGCTCCATCATGCTGGAAAATGCATGGATCATCACCAAATTGCTCATGGATCGTTGGAAAAAGTCACTCTTGCAGGACGTTTTGATACCGTTCTTTATTCCTGGCAGTGTTTTTGGGCAAAATTATGAGTGAGTCCACTCCCTTTGTTTGAAAGCAGCCCCACACATGGATGGTCTCAGGATGCTTCACTGTTGGCACAACACAGGACTCATGTCGATTTTCCAGATGTCCCAAACAGTCGGAAGGGAGCTTCATCAGAGAAAATAACTTTGCACCAGTCTTCTGCTGTCCAATCCTTGTACTTCCTGCAGAATTTCAGTCTGTCCTTGACTTTTTTCTTGGAGAGAAGTGGCTTCTTTGCTGCCCTTCTTGAGACCAGGCTGTTGTCCAAAAGTACTGGCTTCACTGTGCGTGCAGATGCTCTCACACCAACCTGCTGCCATTCCCAAGCAAGCCCTGCACTGCTGGTGACACAATTCTGTAGCTAACTCCTCAGGATGAGACGGTCCTGGCGCTTGCTGGACACTCTGGTACGTCCTGAAGACTTCTTCACTGCAGTCGAACCTCTCTTCTTTAGTTCTTGATGATCTAATAAATGGTTCTTTCAGGTGCAATATTCTTTGAAGTGAGGCCATTTTGATGCAAAGCGATGATGGCTGCACATGTTTCTTTAGAGGAAACCATTGCTAACAAGAACACAATGATTGGAAGTGCTTCTTCCCTAATTCTAGCAATCAGTCTGCTCTTAAAAATTTAGTATGATAGTGATTTTACCTGACTAGTACTCATTTACTTTCACATTTACTGCTGATATAATTAGTCAATTAATGTTAGCTGGTCATTTTGTGTCAGGATCAAAAAACACTGAAATTGTTTTTACTGTGAAAAGTAAAAAAAAAAATTTGGCCAATGAAGCTTTTAGAAATTATTTAAAATGCATCTGATCACTCTACACAATAGCTTAAGCAGCAAGTGTTGCACAACATAAAATTTATGTCACTGCCAAAACCTGTGCCATGACTGTATGTTGCTCTTTTCAAACGGGTCAAATTCCAAACGTTGTTTTAGTCTTGTAAAGGCTCTTCGGAAGAGGAGTTCGTCGTTCGGAACAAAAATTAACAACTGAACTGTTTCACAGGGCTGTTCAAAGCGTCTCGGTCAGTTCCCTACTCCCTCGGTAGTGAATCAGTAGATCGTGCACACAAGTTCCTGCACTGGGGAAGACCGGGGCTCAGTAAACACTTGGACAATTGATCAATCAATTTCTAAAACATCACCATTGGTATTTATCAACAACATGCAGGACCATTATATTTTGATATTATTTTTATGCTATTTAAGGTAACTTAGCTCTATAATATGAAATGCACATGTTCTATTACAATCCAGTCAGCATCAATGCTCCCTGTTGTGCAGTGGATTGTGGAATGGATTTGTGCCAAAACAAAAATGTAATTAACTGATATTGTTGCATTTTAAATGATTTAAAAAGCATCATTTCATTTTTTTGAATTTACTTTTCGTACTTTTCTTTCTCCATCAGGGTGTGGCCAAAGATTTCATTGGTGCTTTGTTACCATTGCAAGATTTCAGATGCAACCCAGTCAGTTCGTCCAAGGCACCAAACACTGGCACGTGACCAGACAACCACATATTGTGTGTACTTTCAAGACTAGGAGTTTATTGTTTTCATTCCAGGTAATGTGTGTAAATGTTTAGAGTTTTTACTACAATTATAATGTGCATTATTGTTCTCAGTGGCATGTTCACTAATATTAGTCTTTCTTTCTTATTCTGAGGTCACCACAGCCACCCAGATCCGGTCTGTATCCACATAACATGTTGGTTTATCACCAACAGACTACCTTGACAGCCCTCAATAACTTCAGAACAGAGACCACGTCAGCAAGATGAGCCCCAGAGACAGATCCCCTCCAAAGAGCTCACTGGCCATCAGGACAAGACAACGAGAACCAGACAAGTCCTCTGCTCAATTTGACCTGTGTTGCAGCTTAGAATCAAACCACACCATGCTGTTTTTTTCTGGCCAGAGGAGAACTGCCCCCTGCTGTGCCTGGTTCCTCCCAAGGTTTTCTATTCAACTGCTGTCACTGATCGAGTTTTGGGTCCTTGCCACTGTCACCTTTGGCTTGCTTATTTGGGGATGCTTGACTGATTGCACAGACACTATTTGAAGAGAGCTGAACTGGATGATGACATCACTGAATCACCAATGAACTGACTTTAACTGGAAAAATGACTTATTGTTATTGTCTTCTTGCATTACTGACAAACTATTTTCCTGTTTGACTCTGTAAAGCTGCTTTGACACAATAAGTATTGTATAAAGTGCTATATAAAGTCAAGTCACCTTTATCAATATACTGTAACACCTGGTTCATTTATTCTATTTTATTTTATTTATTTTTTTTTTACTTCTGCCTCATTTTAAAGATGAAATTGAGAAAAGTATAAATATTTGTAAATGTTTGTTTGCAGACATTTTGTTTAGCTAGTTTAGTTTTTTTTTTTTTAGTTCATTAAACAAAGTTTAAACTGAATTTTGTAGTTGTATTACAGATTTAATATTTGTCAACTGGAGATTTGAAGGGATAAAAATAAAAAATGAAAATTTGCTGTTAATTTACTGACCCTTAGGCCATCCAAGATGTAGGAGACTTTTTTTCTCCATTCCTATATGTTTAGTCTGTATGAAAAATGTCATAAATAGATATTGTTATTAAATAAAGGCAATTATGTGTTGTAATGTGTGTGTTTTTAGTTATTGATAAACACAAGTTAATCATTTTTAATAATTTTTTTAAACTATAAAAATATATTAAATGTAACAACTAGTTCCACAGCAATTTCTTATGATGCCCAAATAATAAATCTTAGTTGAGGTAACATAAAACACATGGAGTAAATGGTTACATTTTAATTTACATAACTTGCTGTAGTTTTCTAAATGTTTGACCAATTAAATTTTTTTAGCTGAATGGACTATAAAACTAGTTCAGTAAAGGTTGAGCCAGCTAAAAAAAATAACAATTCAGAACATAACACTGAACATAAAATTTCTGTGGAACTAGTTACAAAATAATAGTTGAAACATGCTTGAATTTTTTAGTGTAATGCCCTTCAGAAGCTACATAAGATATTTACTCCTGTTCAAAACTTTTAACCCACTTGTTTCTTAATACAGAGTCTTGTCACCTTAAGCATCTTTCAATGTTTGTACCGTCTTTTGAGTCCCTCAGTTTTCGCAAGTGTGAATAGCTGGATTTTAATATCATACAGCCATAGTTGGGATGAGCTCAAATCTGCAGAAGATGCATAAAAATCAAAGAATTTGCAGAATCAGAATTAGTTTTTTGAAGAAAAGTCAATCGTTTACATACTCAATTATGCACTTTTATCACAAGACATACAAATAATAATCATCATCGAAGCCACACACCATAATAAGAACCACTTTTGAGATTTAAGTATCTTCAAGTTATATTAATAACATGATCAATGCAGTATTTTTATGAACCCTCTTCATTATTTTTTAAATGATAAACATCTTTCAGATTCCAAATGAGCTTTGCAAACTTATGCACTTAATTTCTAATTCATTTTACAGTTTATTTCCAGTATATATTATGCATATTTCCAGGTTTAAACTGCATTTTGAATCTCACATTTTTGTGTGGTCTCAGACATTCGAACCTACTCAATTTTTTTTTTTGAAGATATCAAGAACGATGATTAAAAGCAAAAGCTTTTTAACCACACAACTTATTTATACAGTGATCATTTTTCTGCTACAGCAAACACCTGCAAACTTTGAAAGCACACCATTGTGGACCTACAGTTCGCTAAAGCTGAAATCTTCAATCTAAAATAACTTTTGGCCTTTCGGTCTCCACAGCATCTTTTCAACAAGATTAACGTTAAATAATGTGCATTAGTTCATGAGTGTGCAGTTTCTGTAGACTAAAAGGCTGGCTGATGATGAGGCAGATATGGGGAGTATTTAGCATGTTATTCTCCCCCTGCTCTCTTTTGGACTCATCCTTGGCTCTGTGCCTAGTGAGTGTAATTTGGATGAGTACTGCTCGCTTGCCTTTGGGCTCATTAACAACAATATAAACAGTAATTACAGTGATCGCCTAATTAATTCATTGAAAAACGGGCGGAAAAAGGAAAATGCTGAATGGTTAAGAAGCAAGCGCAAATCTTTTGCCTAGATAACAATTTATGGCAACATTGTTGACATAATTAGCAATTTCACATGCCACAATACAACTTCAATAATTACAACACTTTTTTCTAGAATTCATTTATGTGCATCCTCCTCTTATTGTTTGTAGAGATCTTCACAGTGCCCATCATTTGTGCAAATGTCGCTTCTCTGATATTCTTGATAAAATGTACTACTTACAATCTACTTCTTTTGTTCCAGAGCCAACAGTGCATTTCGGTCTGGGCATCTATGATGAGTCTGCTGTGTGCTTAGTCTGAAACAAGTGAAAAAAAATGTCCATGTGACGCTCAGCTCTTCATTATTGTTAAAAAATGATAAATACCTACCAGTAAAAGATGAATCACTTGTAAGAGAAATTAACGAGCTTATATTTCATTAATACAACTTTGACTAAGATTTTTTCTCCTCTATGGTACGCATTATGTTCTAACCATGAAATATTTTTTTAAATAAGTTTTTATTACATGAAATAGCTTCAATTATACAAATCCAAAAAAAAAAATGTAAAAATTTTTTTTGGGGGGGTATTTAGGAAAACGTTGCCATATGGCAACAGTGTACCACAATGGAAAATGGCCAAAAAAGTAGTTTTTCTATTAAACTATGATTATCTTTTCTATTTAAATTGACATTTCTTTTAGATATTGATAGATTTTTATACTTGGGACTCATGCAAACCAAAAGTAAGTAGGTTCCTATCATTTAACCTTCAAAATAGTACTTAAAAGTATTATAATAATGCTTGCAAAACGGACAAAAAAATTAGCTTTTGTACCATATATGCATATCAAATTCATCAACTTTTTATTGTTTTACATCCACAAAGATTCCAACAACAAAAACAAGTCTTTTTGAAAGTATTTTATACAAGTTAAGTAAATGTATGGTAGCATGGAACATGCACTAATACCATGTAGAACATGAATACATAAGATTCAGGTATTACGATAGGGGGCTCCCTGAAGTAAAGATAAAAGGAATTGGTGCTCTGCATTTAATTTAACCCATCCAAGTGCACTGAGCAACTGGGGGTTCAGTGCCTTGCTCAAGGGCAATTCAACACACAGCAGTGAGAAGTGAACACACCGTGAACCACACACCCAGAGCAGTGGGCAGCTATATATCCAGCGCCCGGGGAGCAACTGGGGGTTCAGTGCCTTGCTCAAGGACACTTCAGCTATGGGTATTGAGGGTGGAAAAAGAGCGCTGTTCATTCACTTTCCACCCAACGACAACTCCTACCAGCACCGAGACTCAAACCGGTGACCTTTGGGTAACTAGTCCAACACTCTGACTTTTAGGCCACAGCTGCCCCACAGTGTGGGTTTTCCCAGTCCATCACTGTGCACATGTCTCAGTCCAACTCAAGTCACATTTCATGACATCCCATGAAACTGCAAAAAAGCAGTTCCTTTCAGCTGTGATGCAAAGGTGCAAGTCACATTTGCTGCACTTCATGCGGACGATCCCCCTGCAGCCAGGGTATTTGCACTTCCCTTTATTCTCCATGACAGGGCAAGTCTGCACTCTTCCTATTGCCCTTTCCATAAAATAAAGCTGTATTCATTTTCTGAAATGAAGACATAATTTTGTTATTTATACGTAAATACAACTATACTACAATAAACACTTCAAATCATTAAATAACTGTGATAATTTTATTGATGCTACTATCTATAAAAAATATCCCCAATGGGGAAATACATTACTGCAATTCCACTGTGGTACAGTGTTGCCATATGGCAACACACCTAGTTTTCCATAGTGGTACAGAGTTGCCATATGGCAACCTTGATATTTTCTTAATTTACAGTAAAACTATGTTAGACAAAATTGATTTATGAATGAAAATATCTAATTTACTTGCTAAAGATGTTGCAAAAAAAATCCCCCTTGAGAAAAGATGTTTAGAAATTAGGTTAATAGAGCAATTTCTGGAGCACTTCAACAGGTGTCTTCTGTGTGAGGGTGATAGTGGGAAAAGGAGTTTTGGGAGGACATTCAGTTGTCATGTGACTTAAAAACAGCACATCATTGGCTACCTTAAGGCGTACCCTTTTAATTCCCATAATGTGATATATCGTAGTTTTTTTTCAGAATTGACTAAGATTTTTTCTTTGAAATTTCATTCATCATTTTTTTCTTATTTAATAGTATCATAACGAGCTTATATTTCATTAATACAACTTTGACTAAGATTTTTTCTTTGAAATTTCATTCATCATTTTTTTCTTATTTAATAGTATCACCTATATTCCCCTTATGAAAAATACTAGGAATATATTGTGAATATTATGCAATATTTTAATTAGTACATTTCCATATATGTGAAAATACTGCTTATATTTTTCAATTTAATGCAATATATGCACAATATATGCATGGACCATGTATGGTAATATATTGATTATTTGATACATATAATACATATATATCAATGAAGACCACAGCACATTTTTACACATAGTAATGTATATAGATAGATAGATGGATACACACACACACACACACACACACACACACACACACACACACACACATACAGTACCCTACATCTACATATTATGAAGTGTATTATTTAATATAGAAATTGCATACATTATGATATATAAAGTAGCAATATATGGAAAGCTGCAATTGTTTGTATTATTCAATATAATATATTAACACAATATATTATGCTGTATATTTTCAACATACATTAAATAATTAAGTATATTAATGGTTAAAATATAAGGAAAGGAAATATATTTACAAATATACACTGTGTTAGTTTTTCACAGCATTACATGGTGAAAGTTGAAAATATATTAAAGACTTGCACGGATAAATTCAGATGATTTTAAAATGAGCAGATTGCTTCTTCAGTAATTAATCTGGAATCTAGATACTGTGACAATAAGCTTCTCAGCTGTTGATCTGAGACTGAGCCCTAACGATGTAAGAGCAAGATATTTTAGCGACAGACACTGATCATTGATCAGCAGTGAAAGCAGACAGGCAGAAAGCATGAATGAGCTCCTGGGCCACATGGAAAACAGGCTGTAGTGGTGCCAGCTGACTGGTCGCCAGCAATGGAAACTTCCCACAATTAACACAAATTACTGACAGTCTGCCAGCTATCAGCACCTGGCATCAGCCTCGGGCCTGGCAGCCATGCAGAAATAGGAGGTGGGATCATATTCAACAACGTTAATGTGTGCTTCTGTGTGTTCATCCATTATCACCAGTGTCACTGCCAATATGTGTCTCATGTCTCTGCATGTCATTTCTACGTCATGTGTGTGTTTATAAAAATAACTCATGAAATATTTGTTTGTTAAGGTTAATCATTCTCTAAAGTAAGTTTTGTGTATACTTTAAACAAGCCCATCTTCAAAAGGCAAATCTAAGACTTTATTACCCTGAAGGTTATAGAAAGTGTTGTTTATCTTCTCTTGCCACTGTTATCTACTTATCATTCATATTGTCCAAATCCCTCTAGTAAAAAAAAAAAAAAAATGAAATGATGTGACACAACACAATAAAATAAAAATCACATCCCATCCCATTTAACTGGCAAATAGAAAAAACAAAAACAGAACGCAGTCTGCTGCAGATTTCAACTGTAAGATTAGAGCTATAGCGCCATCTAATGTTGAAAAGAGGACAACACTTTTCTTGCACCTTGAGACATTTCACAACACTGAAAGAAAATGTTTAGATTTATGAAAAGTCTGGGATGTTTTTTGTGATTTTGAAAAAACTAAAACTACACTGTCAGAAAATGAGTTCAAACCAGTCACTGGTACTATGCATTTAAGCAATAATATATATGTACCTTTAAGTTACTAAGTTACTGGACCATTCATGGGTAAAAAAGGTACTACAACGATGTACATTTCAGCCTTTGTACCTTAGGGTACAGTGCCAGTGACAGCTTTGTACCTTTTTCTGACTACAGAAAGAGTACTAACTAAATACATTTCATGAATGACATCCCAGGGCTTGCAAGATAGCAAATTAATAGAGTAAAAGCTGTAGGAAAAATCATATCAGTGGAATCTGGTGCAGCATAAAGTGGTTCGGTCTGAATTGCAGAAATTTGTGGAGAAGAATAAAATTCAATAAAACGCCCATCTTTTAGGCACTGTAATTAGATCTGTATGGTCAGTACAGCTAATTGTTATAGTGAGGCACTTTTTTCAGATTATTTTTTGAGGGTCTGTTTATTTTTGAAAGCTAATGTATGTATAGACACTTACTGCAAAGTCAGGATAACTATTAGCAGTTATATAACTGATCAAAGGTTTATATATTAAAAAAAGTGCTTTTACATGAAATCTCGAATTTCTTTTAGCTTTTTTTCTAGAAAAAAAAAAAAAAAGAAAATTTATATATATAATATATATATATATATATATATATATATATATATATATATATATATATATATATATATATATATATTGTTGCAGTGAATAAAAATGGAAACTATTTGTTTTTGTTTTTACTGTTTTGTTGAATAAGAATCATTACACTCTGAACCTATATTGCAGACAGCAGGCATGTTACGTTTACATTCTATGCAAACTTTCTGTGTTGCTAAAGTATAGGCTACAGAAGTTTAAATGATGGCTCCTATAATATCCCAAAATAAATGAACAAATAAAAACTGATACTGCTTTCCAAGAACAAAATGAAAGTAATAACTGAAAAGTAAAGTCCTGTCATTTACTCACCAAACCCATGTGACTTTTTTAGTCAGTCAAACTCAGCGGGCAACAGATGAGAGGAAGGTAAACAGTTAAACTCTATATGATCTATATGTAAGTGATCATCAAGATTATCATCTTTGGAGGCAAAAACCCAGCTTATCCCACTTACTCCATGGTCATTTGCCAAGTTATAGACAAGTTAAGACTAGTATTGCTCTTTGCAGCGCATTATTTGACCGAATGGTTAAAAATGACAGTTATTTTCGACAGTTACGGATCATTAGCGCAAGCATTCTGCCATCTTAAAATCAGACACAGAGATGAAATAGTGCGGTAAGACCACATTTATTTGAATGAAATAATATATTCTAATAAATTAGCATTTATTTCAATTAATTTTTGACTGCTGGGGAATATAATGTAGAGATCTAACGTTAGTATCTATCTTTTATTTTAGTAGGCCTAATGAAAATCGTGGGGAAGAGTTGACAACAAGTTTATGTGTGTGTGCAGCACAATTTGTAATCTCTCTCTCAAGTTCAAGTTCAAGTTCTTTTATTGGCATGACATTTGAGTTACAGTATTGCCAAAGCATTTTAAATTTGTAAAATATAGAATATGATTGCACCATCAAAGTAAAAAAGGAGACATAAATGAGTAATAATTGAGAGAAAATAAATGAATAACCTAAGTACAATAAAAAAATAACAACAGCAGACAGTCTTTCTAATATTAATGATAATAATTACAATAATATACAATGAAGAATGTCAAATAAAGCAAATGGATACAATGAATTAACCATTTCATATGGTGTATACATATTTTGCAGCTAGTTTGAGTGTCATCTCATCCTCTCTGAGTATATAGCGGAGTTTCACTGATTCATCCAGAGGAAAAAAATGAACAATTCAGTGCTTTCAGGGCTTTATATTAAATAGATTCAGTGTCAGATTGACTGAGGTGATGCCAGAATTGAACAGCTCTTTTTTGTATTTCAGTGTGTAAGGGGTATAAGCCCAGTTCAGCCCTGCAGGCATTGCTAGAAGTGCCTCTGTTTAACCTTAATGGTTTTTTTTTTTTTTTTTTTTGCAAAGTCCAATTGTGTTCTTATTAAACTATTATCCCAAATTTCACTCCCGTACAGTAGAATTGGATTAATAATTGCGTGATATAATTTGATCCATGTTTAAATTGGTCATTTTAATTGGCCAAACCCTGATTTTATGGCATAAAATGTCCTCCGGGCCCTCTCATTCAAGGCCTTCACAGCCAGACTGAAGCCCGCTCATGCTGAGATCTCGAGGTCTTGGTAAGTGATATAGATGTTAAACAGTGTTGGGCTCAGACTGCATCCCTGCTGTTCTGAGATTCCCAGTTTTGACCGCAATTACTGGGATTGAATTTATCTCCTTTTTTATAGGTGTGTTCAGTCCTTCAGACCAGGTCTCAGGGAATAGGATAAGATCAGAAGCTAGAGCTTGAATTATGTAAGGTCTGCTGAGTTTAAGCATTTCATTGCTAATTTTGTTTTGTCAACATGCCTTATTAAATTTGAGATTTTAAATGTGCTCTGTTATGTTGTTATAAATGTGTCCAGTGGGCTTCGGTATTTTTTTTTATTGTTTTCTTTAAATCTTCTAGTTTTCCCTTTGTTTATGTTTGTGGCTGGTTGAGGTCTGGTTCAAGTTTTTGGTAAAGAGTTTTAAAGTAAGACCTCCAGACTGTGCCACACAGGAGTAATGTGTCTGATTTGGGGGTTTCAATTTTTTTAAAGAGATTCCAGAAATTGTTTTGATTGATTGATTTAATCAATTTTAGCTTCATAATATTGATCTCTTTTGTTGCAAATTAGCTTTTTATAACTTTCCAACCAGTTGGAGTAGGCGAGTCGTAGTGTCTGATCGGCCGTATGTTCTTTATGCTTTTTGTCAGCAAGTCGTCTAAGGTCTTTTCTGAGACATATGCATTCATTATCAAACCACATATTCTTTTTTAATTTTTTGTTTGTTTATTCTATGTTTGTTTTGTTGTTTCATGTTAGATATAGTGGCCAAAGTTTGAAATATATAATTAAGATTAGATGTCACTGAGTTTATTCCATCAGTAGGCCTATTTGGAGTGAAATCTGTGGACATAAAGTCCACATAAAGCTGCTCATTTAATTTTTCAGCGTTATATCGGTTCCAACTGGGTTTTGGTTTTAAGGGGAACAGTTTTTCATGCTTGAGGGGAGGAGTTCTGACCCTGTTACATGACTGTTTCAGGTAAAGTACTGTTTGGCAGTGGTCAGAAACTAAAAGTTGAGGCATAAATACAAATTCATTAAAAAAATTTAATTCAATAACCAAAAACAAATAATCAAAATACACAGCATCAAAATAAATCTACCAAAGCATCTGTCTCTCTCTCCGTGTGTGTGTGTGTGTGTGTGTGTGTGAGCGATGCTTAGTGTGCATCAATTAAAGCAGCGTATTAATATAGAACAGTGATTAAACTGACTTGGAACTACCTGTGCATTAAACAGTTTTACTGCATACCTGCCAGCCAATCAGAATCCAGTATTCAGACAGACCATGGAATAAGTAAAACAATACTCCATATGATTAGTGTGCTATATTCCAATATTTTTAAAGTCATTCAATTGTTTTTTGTGAAAAACAAACCGAACTTTAAGACGTTATTCAATCAAAATATTGCCATCCCCGCTTTCCATTCTAGCGTACTAGAACCTTTCTAGTTTTTCTGTCATTTTTCATTTAGTATATTTTTATCCTATATGTAAGTGATAATCAACGGCTAGCTGTGCATTAAACAATTTGAATGCACGACATGGAGGCGTGTCAGGTGGTTGCCTCTGCAAAGTGCATTCAAATCGTTTAATGCACAACTAGCCGTTGATTATCCTGCTTATGCCATGGTCATTTGCCAGCATTCACATATTAAAGATGTTAAGCTAGACCCATAGAATTTAAAAATAGCGGCGCCCATTTTTACGTCAGGAAAAAGGTGGATAGCAAGCGTATTAATATAGAACGTGATTAAACTGATCTATGGAGTTAAACGAATTTAATCAACACCTGCCAGCCAATCAGAATCGAGTATTCATGGCTTAATTGGTATTACAATCTAAATACAATTATTTTGCCTTTTAATTATATTTTTAATTGTTATGATGCAAGTACTACATTGAGGTGCTGTTCTTTGTTGTTACTGTAACACCACTAGATGTCAGTAAATGCATAAAATATTTCTCAACATGTTTGACTCTTGCTCATGTTGAGTAGAATGTATACAGCCCTGGCCAAAAGTTTTGACAATGACACAAATATTAATGTTCACAAAGTCTGCTGCTACAGTGTTTTTAGATCTTTTTGTCAGATGTTACGATGGTATACTGAAGTATAATTACAAGAATTTCATAAGTGTTAAATGCTTTTATTGACAATTACAATAAGTTTATGCAAAGAGTCAGTATTTGCAGTGCTGGCCCTTCTTTTTCAAGACCTCTGCAATTCACCCTGCCATGTTGTCTATCAGCCTCTGAGCCACATCCTAACAGATGGCAGCCCATTCTTGTATAATCAATGTTTGGAGTTTGTCAGAATTTGTTGGTTTTTATTTGTCCACCCGCCTCTTGAGGATTGACCACAAGTTCTCGATGGGATTAAGGTCTGGGGAGTTTGTTCTTGGATGGTTGGGAGAAGTTACTCTCGGAACATTGTTTTTGTACCATTCTTTATTCATGGCTGTTTTCTTAGGTGAAATTGTGAGTGATCCCACTCCCTCGGCTGAGAAGCAACCCCACACATGAATGGTTTCATTATGCTTTACTGTTGGCATGACACAGGACTGGTGGTAGCGCTCACCTTTTCTTCTCCGGACAAGCTTTATTCCAGATGCCCCAAACAATCAGAAAGGGGATTCATCAAAGAAAATGACTTTACCCCAGTCCTCAGCAGTCCAATCCCTGTACCTTTTGGATAATATCAGTCTGTCCCTGATGTTTTTCCTGGAGAGAAGTGGGTTCTTTGCTGCCCTTCTTGACACCAGGCCATCCTCCAAAAGTCTTCACCTCACTGTGCGTGCAGATGCACTCACACCTGCCTGCTGTTGTTCCTTAGCAAGCTCTGCACTGGTGTTGCCCCGATCCCGCAACTGAATCAACTTTAGAAGACGGTCCTGGCACTTACTGGACTTTCTTGGGTGCCCTGAAGCCTTCTTCACAGCAATTGAACCTCTTCCCTTGAAGTTCTTGATGATTTGATTTAGGTGCAATCTTACTAGCAGCATTATCCTTGCCTGTGAATCCCTTTATGTGCAAAGCAATGATAACTGCACATGTTTCCTTGCAAGAAACCATAGTTAACAGAGGAAGAACAATGATTTCAAGCCCTTTTAAAGCTTCCAGTCTGTTATTCTAACTCAGTCAGCATGACAGAGTGATCTCTAGCCTTGTCCTCATCAGCACTCTCACCTGTGTTAATGAGAGAATCACTGACATGATGTCAGCTGGTCCTTTTGTAGCAGGGCTGTAATACAGTGGAAATGTTTTGAGGATTAAGTTCATTTTCATGTTGAAGAGGGACTTTGCAATTCATTGCAATTCATCTGATCACTCTTCATAACATTCTGAAGTATATGCAAATTGCCATCATAAAAATTCATATTTATGTCATTCTCAAAACTTTTGGCCACGGCTGTATATTTTAAATTATACACTGTAAAAAAATTCCATAAAATTTACAGTAAAACCACAGCTGCCAGAATTCTACCATAAAAAGTACAGTAACAACATTTTAGGTTTTAACTTAAGTTTACAGTTAAATACAGTGACGTGACATACAGCCAAGCATGGTGACCCATACTCGGAATTCGTGCTCTGCTTTTAACCCATCCAAAGTACACACACACAGCAGTGAACGAACACACACACACACACACACACACACACCCGGAGCAGTGGGCAGCCATTTATGCTGTGGCGCCCGGGGAGCATCTGGGGGTTCGGTGCCTTGCTCAAGGGCACCTCAGTCATGGTATTGAAGGTGGAGAGAGGGCTGTACATTCACTCCCCCCACATACAATTCCTGCCGGCCCGAGACTCGAACTTGCAACCCTTAGATTGCAAGTCCAACACTCTAACCGTCAGGCCACAACTTCCCCACAATAATACCTTTATTACATTAACTGATATTATGTTATTTTACAGGAATTTACCATTAACCATTTAACAGGTTTGTACTGTAGCATTTTCACAGTTTTTACCGTTAAAATCATGGTCATTTTTTACATATTTTAGTTTTCCAAATAGTTCAGTGGGAGCTGGTGGGGCGGGGGGCTGAGGTGTGGTTGGTTGGTGGTTAAAGTAATGCCGAAAGTGCCCAAAATAACGCAATCCCAAATATCAAAACTCAAAATATGTCATTTCCATGCCTAAAATACATATTTTACAGTCACTGTTATATACAGTTATGGCCGAAAATATCGGCACCCTTGGTAAATATGACCAAAGAAGGATGTGAAAATTAATCTGCATTGTTAATCCTTTTGATCTTTCATTTAAAAAAAAAAAAAAAAAAAATCACTAAAATCTAACCTTTCATTGGATAATAAAATGGGGGGAAATATCATTATGAAATAAATGTCTTTCTCTAATACACATTGGCCACAATTAATGGCACCCTTTCATTCAATACTTTTTGAAACCTCCATTTGCCAGTTTAACAGGTCTAAAACATTTAACATTTCTCCTATAATGCCTGATGAGGTTAGAGAACACCTGACAAGAGATAAGAGACCATTCCTTCATCCAGAATCACTTCAGACCCTTTAGATTCCCAACTCCATGTTGGTGCTTCTCCTCTTCAGTTCACTCCTCTCATTTTCTATAGGGTTCAGGTCAGAGGAGTGGAATGACTATAGCAGAAGCTTGGTTTTGTGCTCAGTGACCCATTTCTGTGTTGTTTTTGAGGTTTGTGTTTGGATTATTGTAAGGTTGGAAGATCCAAACATGGTCCATTGTAAGATTTCTAACGGAGAGTCAGTCACTTAGTGATTTTTTATCTGTTGGTATTTGATAGAATCCATGAAGCCATGTATCTAAACAAGATGTCCAGGACCTCCAGCAGAAATATAGGCCCACAACATCAAAAATACAGCAGTATATTTCATTAACACATGGGGTACTTTTTATCCCTGTGTTCACCAAACCCATTGTGAGTGTTTGCTGCTAAAAAGCTCATTTTTTTAGTTTCATCTGACCATAGAAGCCAGTCCCATTTGAAGTTCCAGTCATGTCTGATAACTGAATATGCTGGAGTTTGTTTTTGGATGAGGTAGGAGAATTTTTCTTGAAACTCTCCCAAACAACATGTGGTGATGTAGGTTCTGTTTGACGATTTTTTTTAAGGTTATCTGACCCCAAGACTCAACTTTTTTTCTGCAATTCTCCAGCTGTGGTCCTTGGAGAGTCTTTAGCTACTCAAACTCTCCTTCTCACTGTGCACTGGGACTATATAGAGACACGTCCTCTTCCACACAGATTTATAACATTTTCTGTTGATTGGAAATTCTAAATAATTGCTTCACTACTTCACTAATTTGTGAAGCTCAGTTATCTTTTGCTGCACATGAGAAATATATTCTTTGTTTTTTCTCATTGTGATGGATGATTAAGGGAATTTGGGCTTTTTTTCCCCTCATATTTATATTTCTGTGAAACAGGAAGCCTTGGATGGAAAATTACATGTTTATAATCACACTGGAGTGCTCAAAATTGTGAATATGAATGGGAATATACTTCTGAGATATTTAACTCATAAGAATTTCTAGGGGTGCCAATAATTGTGTCCAATGCGTATTTGAGAAAAACATTCATTTCATAATGATATTTCCCCCCCATTTTAAATTCTTATTATCCAATGAAAGGTTAGACTTTTGTGATTTTTTAAAAATAAAAGATCAAAAGGATTAACAATGCAGATTAATTTTCACAGCCGCCTTTGATCATCTGTATGTATCGATAATAAACACATAAAAAGCTTCCTACCAGTGGCCCGCCTTCACAAAACTTAAAGGTGCAGTGTGTAATTTTTAGCGCCATCTAGCAGTAAGGTTGCGAATTGCAACCAAACGGCTCAGTCCCCCGCTCACCCCTCCCTTTACGGTGGCCGACACAGGTAAAGATGTCGTAGGTAAAGAGCAGAGAGCAATGGGATTTCTTTACAAAGGTAAATCAAGGAATTATATTTACTTAATTAGTCAATAAATCGATGTTATTGCGAATGTCAATGTACTTGTTCATCATTGTGTCAGTGTTTTATTTCGCAAGAACAACAAAGTGATGAAACGCGCTCTGTAGAGCAGTTTGTCCGTTTAGGGCTACTGTAGAAACATGGTGGCGACTTCCATGTAAGGGGACCCGCGGTCTAAGGTAATAAAAACATAACGGTTTATTAAGAAAGGTCTTTATACACCTCTGAAAACATAGTTATGTATATTATATTGCATTTCTGTAAATAAATCGTTGTAAATATTACACATTGCACCTTTAACATCTAGCACAGTTTTATCATAGGTAGAAATAGGGCCATAGCTGGGGTTTGCAAGGCCCTGGTGCAGGTTGTACCCATGGGCCCTGTTTGAAATCATGTAAATAACACAAATAAATAAATAGACCAAAGATAGACATAAAACAATGTTTAGTTTTTTCAAATTTGTAGGCATTCAGCCACAGAAACCGAATAATCAAATGTAAAATAGCACTGCATAGTCTTCACTGTATAAATTAGGCTAGTTCTTGTAAAAACTAAAAATTTATTCAAGAAGAGCAGTAAGTGATTTTCTTTCTTTCTAGGACTTCCCTGCAGGGACGTGCAGAGAGTTCCTCAGAGGCAGGGCTCAAATGTAAAATAGGGACAATGTAAAAAAAAAAAATTAATCATATATATATATAATATATATATATATATATATATATATATATATATGTGTGTGTGTGTGTTGTGTGTGTGTGTGTGTGTGTGTGTGTGTGTGTGTGTATATGTGTGTGTGTAAAAAGTTAGCATACATCAGGCTATTATTTTTGCAAGAAGTCACTTATGGTCATCAAGCCTGCATTTATTTGATCAAAGTTTACTTTAAAATACATTTTATGCAATGCTGATTAGTGTTGGAAATCTGTGATATTTTTTTTCAGGATTCTTTGATGAATAAAAAGTTTAAAAAAGAACAGCATTTATGTAAAATATAACTTTTGTAACAATATACACTACCGTTCAAAAGCTTGAGATCAGTATATTTTTTTTAAAGAAGTTAGTTTTTAATTAAGAAAGGATTTGTTAAATTGATAGAAACAGTGGTAGTAAATATTGATATTGTTAGAAAACATCCCTATTTTGAATAAATGCTGTACTTTTTAACTTTTCATTTATCAATGAAATCCCCCCCCCCCCCAACCAAAGTATCACAGGTTACAAATAAATAAATAAAGCAGTACAAATGTTTCCAATATTGATAATAAATCAGCATATTAGAATGATTTCTTAAGGATCATGTGACACTGAAGTCTTCGGTTATGATGCTGAAAAATCAGCTTTGCATCACAGAAATAAATGATATTTTAAAGTATATTAAAATTGCAATAATATGTCACAATATTACAGTTTTTCTGTATTTTTGATCAAATAAATGCAGGCTTGATGAACACTTTCATAATGCTGCATAATTATCAAAAATGGTAATATAATAAAGTCCTTTCACGTCACCATTTCGCCAGCCTACACTTCACATAACAGGCCTGTAGGTGGCACTTGTGCTTCATTAACTATGATAGTTTCATGCACTAGTGAACGGTGTAGCCTACCATACATAAATATAAGTGAATTGAATACTGATTACCATTAATGCGACTTTTGGCGCTGCACGGTTTTGTGCAGTGCTTTTGTAGTCATTTAGCATCCATTTTCTCAGCGATGTAATTTGATTTTTGTTGTTGTATTAAATACTACCCAATAATGAGTAAATTCCAACACGTGGTGGAAGTAAACTAATATTACGACTTGTTATAGAAATCTAAAAACGCATTTGAAAACAATACATCTGCGAAGATACAGCTATATTCTCTGAAATATAACACAAAAATAAATACGTATATGAAATATACGTAGCCTATGAACTGATTGAGAATAATATCCACAGGCTTGATACTCCTCTCTGAGCTGCAGCCAAAAGAGGAAGGCGTGCCGCGCAGAAGACGTCATCAAACAGTTCTCGTGCCACATTCCCCAAACGGCGCGAGGGCAGTGAGAGACCGTTTTCGGTTTAATTTCTCCACAGTTCTCGTTTTGTTCTCTGCTGTTGCATAGGACCATAAAGCTGCTTTTGTTCGTTGGCTTCCTCCAGTCGTCTGCAGAAAGTTTGTTACTGTGAGTATAGTTTTCCTAAACTTTCCTTCAAGTTTGCTGCTGTTTATCGTTCTTTCTTTGAGCTCTGTGTTTGTTTTGGTGTTCAGCTCATGACCGTTTCTCTTGTCTGTGATAAACAACGTAAAACCATCTAAAGATGATGACAAACAACAGAGTTTCTTCACATCAATAGCCGATAACGTCGTGTAGTTTCTTAAAAATTCGTTGTTTTTACGCTAACATAACGTGTTTTAGCTTGTTAACGTTAGCTTGATAGTAGGAAGTCTCTTTAAACCCCAGCTTGTACATTTCGGTCTTCTGAACGCTAAACTGAAGGTAAGCTCGTTATGCTCATTTAAACTGCTCTTCCAGCTCCTGACACAATTTTTGACTGGCTCCTGTAGAAAGATTAGTTTGTCAAGTATTACCGTTAGCTACTAACAAGAACAGACGAGTGTGATGACGACTTATCTTTACTGCCACATATGAAGTCAGAAATGACAGTTTCTCATGTGAACTTTTCACTTGAATAGTCTGCTGAAGTTTGCTTATTAAATGCCTGTTGTAGATGTTGATACATTATTAGTGACGTTTCTCTTGATTGTGTCTTGAAATTTATCCAGTGTTATCATTGATGATAGATCTCAAATGGATGTCATGCTTTACAATGCCATCCTTCAGAGCGTGTGAGGTTTTGACACTAAAATAGCTTTTAAGCATTCTTAAATATCTCTCAAGTGTCATGAACTGAAAGATAAATGTTTTTTTGTCTTTGTTTGAGATTGCCAAGGATGCTGCTTAAAAAAAGTTTTGATTATGAAAAGCCTCTTATGATACACAGCCTGGGGCAACTTTTTTTGAGCAAGTTTCTGGGGCACTTTCCCACTTAAAATGGGTAACAGATTTCTTTCTGGATACTTTAGATTGGTCGAATGCATGTCTCACCTGGTTGCCCGTTGACTGCAACATTAACCAAAGTTGCCCTGTGTATCATCAGCCTTAGTACTGTATGTGAATCCTGTTATGTTCATTCTTGAGTCTTCTTGAAATAGGTATTCATGTTGTCATACTGAATAGGAACAGCCTGAATGCTTAATTTTTAAGTTGTTCGATTGAATGCATGTGGCTTTTTTCTACCAGTTTTTGAAGAGTTCATCCATGCCTATTACAGTTCCTAAAAAAGATGAAGTCCTTTGGTCTGTGTACTTTCATGACTACGGTCGAGGAGCCCAGATCTGCCTCCTCCCTCATTTTCCCACTAATGCAGACCAGATGGAAATTAGAGCCACTGATGCAAGCCAAGAGATAACACTCACAACCGTGTGTTCCCATGCCAGATGCCCCCCCCTAACAAACACACACACACACGTCTGTGCTATCTGTTGGCCAATTCTACTAATGCATATCATTTGCAATGGAAGAGGGAGAGTTGGCATACAGGATCCAAGCCAGCTGACCATCCTGCTGTCACTTTGTGTGAAGAAGAGCCACTTAGAATAATGCATAATGTTATGGAGGTGTGGAAACCTCGCAGACATGAAGCTTCACCTTACAGACCGGCATGTGTGATTTTGGTCAATGACATGTAAATGTGTGGTCTCACAAAAACTGACAGCAGTATTCCTATTTTATTGTCAAATCAGTCTTAGTGGATGGAAAGATATGCTGAAAAATGACTTACCTTCAGGCCATCTATGATGTAGATGAGTTTTTCATTGGAACGGATTTGGGGAAATTACATCACTTGCTCACTAGTGGATCATCTGCAGTAATTGGGTGCCATCAGAATGAGAGTTCAAACAGCTGATAAAAGCATCACCGTAATCCACACAACTTCAAGTCCATCAGTTAACATCTTGTGAAGTGAAAGTTGTGTGTTTGTAATAAATCCATCATTAAGCCTTTTTAACTTTAATCTCTTAACTTCTGGATGAAATACCAGTCCATAATCCATAATAATATGTCCCTCAGTCCATCCCCTGTTGTCCTCTCACCTAAAAAGCTACCAGCATGTTTGTTTAGAACTAGGGGTGCACGATAAATATCGGCCGATAATTAATGCGCATCTCATCAGTAAAGCCGGTTCTTTAATCAGCGGTAAATTCCATCAGGTGCGTGATTTCACATAGAGCAGCTGTTACTACACAGAGACGTTGTTTACTGACAAGCTGTGCAAATCCACATTCATTATCAGCGCAGGGTTTCCCACACATTGATTTATTTGTGGCGGGCCGCCACAATATCAAAACTGACCGCCACAAATAGATTTTCCAAAAGCCTTTGACTTCATTGAATAAACATGAGCACTGCACGTTATAAAATCAAAAACCGATGCCGAAACCGACTGTATTTAGAAAATTTTCGATTTCATTTTCATTTCATTTTGCATGTAATGCTTGATAAGGCAGCGTTTGTGAGCTCAGCGCTGCTTTGCAGCCGTTACCGGAGAATCCTGTATCTCTCCCGCTCTTAAAGCGCCTCCTGCTGACAGAAAATTAATTTGCATATATGTGTATATATGGGGGCGGGGGAGTGCCACCACAAATAGAGTGTAAGGCTGTGGGAAACACTGCAGCGTTATTAATTCATTAATTATCGGCCGATATTTATTGTGCACCCCTATTTAGAACTGTATTTGCTTGTAAACAGTGCTTGATTTGTGCGCATTTCTCTCCTGATTCAGACAAGAATTTTTTTTCACTTGAGAAAGCAATATTATGGATAGAGGACTCCTATTTTAGCCCGAAGCAACCGTTTGAAGTTCAAAATATTTTAATGATAGATTAGTTTATTACAAACACACAGCTTTTAACTTCGCAGGATGTTAAATGATGGATTGAAGTTATGTGGATTAGGCCTACTTGTGGATTATTGTGATGCTTTTATCAGCTGTTTGAACTTCTTATTCTGACAGCACCCATTTAATGCAGAGGATCCATTGGTGAGCAAGTGCTGTAATGCTAAATTTCTTCATATATGTAAAGGAATAGTTCACCCCCCAAAATTTTTTTCCCCAAAGTTTCATTCTTATGTTGAACACAGAAGGTATTTTGAAGAATTCTGAAGAACCAAACAGTTGTTGGGAAAGAAATATGATGGAAGTCCATCAGTGGGGACTATCAACTGTTTGATTACCAGTATTCTTCAAAATATCATCTTTTATTTTCAACACAAGAAAGAAACAAATACAGGTTTGGAACAACATGAGAGTGAGTAAATGATGACAACATTTTAAAGATTTTTGTCACCTTTAAGATTAAGAAACATCATCTACATCTTGAGGGTAATGAGTACATTTTCAGCAGATTAAAATTTTTGAGAGAACTCATTCTATAATACATTGTATTTCATAGCATATGTGTTTGAGGTGTTTATTTAGCCAGGTTCAGTAAACATCAAAGGGCTGATGAAGGTTTGATGGCAGATGTACATACAAAAGCAGCCAGAGCTGTAGGTTTCATTTTTTTGTAGCTGATGTACAACATAAGAACAATGAGGGGATGAGTCAAGGTTTCTGTTGCTTAGAAACAAGAGCACCCACCCAGAAGACACCAACCTCTTTTTTTTTTTTTTTAATCAAAATTAACCCATCCTTTCAATAAATAGTTTGGTCTTTTTGTGCTCTCATTTACATAATTCAGACCCCAGTTGAGATATCTTGCATAAAACAAATGGCTTTGCTAATGAAAATTTGTCTGTTGTCTTTTTTTTAGGTGAAGAGTTCCCTGGACTGCAGCTAAGGAAAGCAGCCTGGTCAGCTGGTCAAGCCTGTTGATTTCTTCTGGCACTTGGTGAGGATTTCTGTTTCTTTAAGAATAGCTTTCATGATAAATCTATCTGTAAATCTATTACAGAACACTTGGTGGGTTTTGTTTTAACCAGAAAAGGCCTTGCAGTTTGTGGTCGTCATCAAAACAGGAAGGAAGTGACCTTGAGGTTTATGTTGTTGAATTACTAAATGGTTGCATTTGTTTTGGTTAGTAATGACTCCTTCAAGAACACAACTTAAAACTTTCTATAAGCTGCTGTTGCCTAGTTACAGAGAGGAAATAAAAGCCCACCTGTGTCACTCAAATCAGTACATTTTCTAGCATGGTGACTGCCTATTGAGAGCACTGAAATGACAGGTTATGATGTGAGGCAGTATTCATTTAATATAAGGGCAAGATACAACCAAGAACTTCTCAATAACATCCAGACAGATTTAGGCTGACAAAAATTCATTGTCATGCTATTTATATGCAGATCTTGAAACTGTGAATTGTGGACAATTAGTGGCCAATCCAGACTGTGTCTCATTTGATGTTCTAAACTGAAGATCAGGTGACTTTCACAGGAATTTTCTTGCTGCCCAAATCATGCTGTTATGCCTGAATGAATACGCCTACTGGCTCTCATATCCGTAATCATAAATTGCCTGGAGAGCTTGAAGTCTCACGTCTGCTGTATTTTCACTGGCTGCATGGCTGTATTCTGGTTTGCATCCTTCTTTTTCCCAATACCCTGCATTAGTCTCCGAACATGTGCTTTGGATGACTTTTTCCCGGCTTTTAACACAGGCCATCCTCTAGGCCAATGATCCTCAACTTCTCTGCACATTTTGTATGTTTCTCTTATCTGAAGCCATGTCCACATGTACACGGGAGTTTTTCCTTCTTCCGCTTTTAAAAAAAATTCCGTCCACATGAAAACACAAACGCATGCTATGATGCACTGTCAACAGCATGCCAAACTAACAGGTGGCAATATAATCTCAACCGTAAAGCCATGTTGGCCAATCAGAAGCCTGAAAAAATTTCCAGTAGGCGGAGATGGCAGTGTAGGCTTCGACGTCACAAGCCAAAAACTCCGGTTTCACTATCTACATGATAACACTGCAACCATTGTTTTTGAAAATCTTCACCCTGGAAGGCATTTTCAAAAATGTTCGGTTTCAGTGACCTGGTGCTGTGTTTGCGTGTGGACCAACTAGGGCTGTGCGATTAATCGAAATCATAATAAAATCACGATTTGAGCGTGCGCGATTTCTAAATCGCTTTATAGCACGATTTTCTGCGGTCCCGACCTCAAGCTGTATGCTATCCGATCCAGTCAGAATGCAGCGCACCTAAGTGAGCGCGAGAACAGAACAGATTGGGCATATGCCTAACTCCAGGTTCACACACACTGTCTGTGATGCGTATTTTTTCCGAGCCCATGTTAATGGATCAGAGCTTCACACTGCACGCGGTAAAAGATGTGAACAGAAAAGGTTAGAAATAGAAAGGTGCGAAAAGAATGAATATCTAGCGCATGAGTATAGAGAGAGTTGTGAGTGAGTGAGTGAGAGGAGACATGTTTTAAGTGCTTACTCTCTCCGGACGAGAGCAGCGTGTATCTGTGCACGCGTGTCTGGTTTTGTGACAGCAAAGGAAATTTGCATGCTCGCACATTATTTTAATCTGCTTTCGCGTTACAATAACGCGCTCTCACTGCTGCTTCTGAACCGCATACACATACTGTATACGCACTGCTGACGGAGTACGTGTGAACCTTGGGCAATAAATATATTTCAGCACCTGAGGCACTGCTACAATGACCTCTATGAAAAAAAGCCCTGGACATGGGTTTTATTTTATTATTATTAAAAATAAAATCATTTATTATATTTTTGCCATATGTCTAGACATTTTGTTTGACATCTTTACTAGTGATTATTTTGACTTATGTCTGTTCTAGAGGCATGTTACAACTTTTTGATAAAGCTCTCATTGGTTTTCTTTTGGAAATATGTTTCAAATTTATACTGAATGCATTTATGACTGTAAAGCATGTCTGTGTGTGTCAAAATCGTGATTAAAATCAAATCGCAAAATTGATAAAAAAATCGTGATAGGTTTTTTTTGTCCATATCGCACAGCTCTAGGACCAAGGGCCAACCACGTAGAAAAAGCAGCAATTTTAAAAACAACTCATACTATCTATCCTGAATAGCATGTGAGATTAGAATAAATGTGTCCCAAATAGTGGTCGACTGATATTGTTTTTTTTGACAGCTGATGCCGATATCTTGGAAAGCAGGGGGGCCGATATAAAGCCGATATAATTTTTTTTAAAAATTTGAAATTAATATTTAAGAAATTTGAAATCATTTGACAATGGATTAAAAAATAAATGTGTAAAACAAACATACTTTAGATGACAAAGTATTTTTCACAAATAAATAAATATTTCATAAAAATATAATTAAAAAGGAAGTAAACACTGTAACCAACAGGTCACTCAGTGTTCTGGGAAGTTTGTGTGTATTGGGAATCATATTTTTCAAATAAAGTCAGAGTAATACTCATTTTACATACAGCACACAGTGAAAATGACATGAATATGACAGTGGGCAAATGCATAAAGCACAGCATAATTTGAAATCACAAGTTTAAAGGTTTGTGAAATTAAATGTTCATTAGCCATTCAAAGATTTGTTTAAATGATATAAATGCATATTTGCTTAATGCTGACAGCAAGCGAGAAAGTATTATAATGTTTGCCTTTCTGTTACTAATAATATGAAAGCAATCGTTATGAAAAATGCCAAGTATCAGCCAATATATCGACCTTGGTGATATATATCGGTCGACCACTAGTCCCAAAGCATAGTATGTTGAAAAGAGTATGCCCCCGGTAAAGTCCCTGGATGGTCTACTATTTCAGGTCGATTTTTGAAGTGTTGATCAATGCACACTCTAAATTGCCCACAATCCATTGCGCTTTGGCGAAGGATTCGGTCCAGAACTACAAACACGAATAAAACGCATTAGAAAAACTACAAAAGTGGCGGATACGCGATAGATAGACGTTTAGGTAGGGAGGTTTACAAAAAGGTGTTTTTGAGTTACTAATAATCAACATTTAACCTGGTAAAAAAAATATTATTTATTGTTATCCATGTTATATTTCATCTGCAACAGCAATGTGAACTTTTATAAACATCAATTTGGTCGTTAACTTTTAAATGCATCATTATGCAGAAAATATGAGCAGCGTTCTCCGCATGAAAGACCCGCGACTGGCAGATCAAAGAGCTCCTTTTCTCTCCAGTGCAGTAGGAAGTTAAATGAAATGAAATGTGGAGGATGTTAACTGTGACAAGATGATTGACAGGCCAGTTTACAGTGACAGTGTGCGTGTAACATGCGCAAGAGCGGTCCTTTAAAGACGCAATTGTATGACATGATAGTATGTCCCAAAGCTTGCCTACTCTTCTACAACACACTCAAAAGTGTGTACTTTTTCTTCACCAAAAGAGTACATAGTTTAAGGGCGTAGTGTAAGTAGGCACATTGAGACGCAGCATCAGTTCATGGATCACTCTCCTAACGAGCTGATGATCGGAATCAGGTGTGTTAAATAAGGTAGACATACAAAGTGTGCAGAGCAGTGGGTCCCGAGGACAGGAGTTGAGAACCATTGCTCTAGGTTAAAAAAAAAAAAAAAAACCTTTTGTGATGTAAAGGTTTGGCAGAACATAGAGATGTAAATAACAATGACAAGTGTAACATTATCACAGGGTTAACCATATGCATGAAAACTCCACACATCTACCAGAACCTCTCTACTTAATCAGTTATCTTTAAAAAAAAAAAAAAAAAATGGATGAATAAATAAACATTACAGTACTTTGTTTTCAGCAGGCAAATTCATTCTCAAGTGAGATGTTATGGAAATGTTTGATGCGTAAGCCTAAAACATGGTGGAATCCAAACAAAATCCATGTGTGCAAAACACTCATTATTATTCATGTATACTGTAACATTTACGTTGTATGTATGTTTTTGCTATTAAAATCCACAAAATTCAGTGGAAAGTAATATATCTCTGCAAAACTGACTACTTCGACTGATCATTTAAAATCACTCTTTTCATGATAAATGTGTTTATGTATTTGTTTTACAGATACATTGCTCATAGTAAAAACGCAGTAAAAATAGTGCTCCGTCAAGAGGTATTTTACAATTTGTAGTCTAAGATGAGAAATGGCTTGCAGCATTCTATAAATAATCTTAAACCCAATCTCTTTTTCACTTTATCTCCAGACAGAGTTATTCAAAACTTGGCTCAACTCTATAGCTGATCTCATTTAACTCAGTGGTCGTGTTATCACATTGCTGATCTAGCCCACACAACACTATCTCTGCCCAATGGGCTGGTTGAAAAGGTTGTTTCGCTGAGGCAGTGAAATGGTGTTTTTCTGTCCATGTTTAAAAGACTTGGCTCAGTCGACAAGCCTCAGGTTATTTCAAACTTAAAATGCAACACCTTTTGTTGCTGCGGGTACTTTATTGTCATAAGTCCTCTATTGTCTGATGTTGGCTGAATCCCAGTATTGCACTGATGCCAAGACTAGTGCTAAATGCACTCACTTTGCTTTATATGGTTGACAGAATTTCATGAAGAACTTGCAAGTTGTACAGTAAAATTAATGTCATATTTTTTTATTTAATATTGAAACAGGTTACTTGTTTCAGTCATTGTTGTTATTAAAAGTCTTGACATTGAGATTAATATTTTAAATAAATATTGGTCAAATGCAGCCATGCAAATGTGGTATTCAAAGCACCATTTTACAGAAAAAAATCAAGCAGAAATGAAAAATCTGTTTTTGTTCACCTCAAATATGTGGAAAATATTTGCTCAAGACCTATTCTGAACACCTGTCCTTTTTTTATGTGGGTCAGGTTTAATAGGCATGACAACAACCTGTGGTAACCTGATGTTTTGTTTGTGGAAAATTTTGCAAATGAATTTTTGCATGTTGTTTTTGAAGAGCACGTTATACATCTAGGCTTATATATGTCTGAGAGAGCAAATGTATACTGGACCCATTTGAGCCTCTGGATCGATGACATGAACTCTGTCATCATGGTCACATGTCATCAAGGCCTCAGTGTTATTGGCGCATGTTTGTGCGAGTGATTCTTACCAAATTTTTAGCTGTAAAACCAGAAGATCATTTTACAAACACCTGCTGACTTCAGTACCTCATAAATTTAAAACCTCTAAATCAGGTGTGTCAAACTCAGTTCTTGGAGGGCCACAGTCCTGCAGAGTTTAGCTCCAACACGACTACCTTCAGTTTTCACTTTTCAGGTAATTGGAGACCTTGATTAGCTGGTTAATGTGTGTTTAAGTGGTGTTGGAGCTAAACTCTGCATGGCCATGGAAACTAAGTTTGACGTCCCTGCTCTAAATCATTGGGGTTCCTAAGAGTATATGACCAGAATGTTCATGAAAAAGTTTGCAATTTATCTTGTGAAAAAGCACTGCAGTTTAATAGGGATTGTGACTTAACAGACATTTAACCAGTCATGCCATCTTTGACTGTTCTTTTGAGCTGCAGTGCATTGTGAGCATGAGAGACCCTAATGGAGAAAACTGTTGTAGTTGGCTGTGTTTTGTGATTGATTGATCTTGCGTCATGGCACATTTTCACGTTTTGTTTGAGCAGACAAATTGCCTGGCGCTGGAATCTGGCCTCGTCGTGCCTGGTTAGGTCTTGGTTATTAGTCCTTGATAGGCATGCAGGTTCCATTGGTCCAGTCATCGCAATTATTACATAATCATCAGGGTATTTGTTTGAGGAAAATCTGTGGCTATCGATGCAGACGTTCTGTCTCACTGAGGATAATCACATGAATTACACTCCAAGCCACATCCCCATTCTCACATTCAAATGTCAGCTCACACCAACTGTGTGGAATCAATGAAAACTCAAATTCAATGTGACCAAGTGTTTTTGGTGATGGAAAAATATAACTGATGTTCTGTGAAGAATTGGTAGAGGATTTAAGAATAGAAAAGGTCTTTCTGCATATTTTGATCCACGATGAGAAAGCTCTCTTCTGCTCATGGTGAACAGTTGCAGAGAACAATGAATCAAGAGTGAGATTGTAGGATAGTGCCCAGCTCTGTGGGAGGCATAAAGACAGCCATCCGTCGATAATGTCTTATCAAAGCCTGAGCTGATGCCATCATTTCTTGAATAATGATGTCTGTAAATGTCATTATTCTCCAGGTGGTCGGCTGAAAGGAAGTCAATAACAGATCACTCAGCCTAAACACAAACTCTGTGAGCAGACACATGCCACTAGAGTGCTGCCTACATGCTGAAACCAATCAATCACTGCAGCACATGGCGTTGACTATAGGCAGAACCTGGGCTTGATGTCTTTGAATATTATGTGGATGGAATGTGTACTGGAATTCTTTCAGTACTGACACTTTTTCATACTACGTCAAGAATGTTTGGACTATGTGATTTAAATAACTGATATAGAATAGAACAATTAATGATAGTATTTAGTGTCAACAAAGGTTTAATGTCTGTGTGTATGGAAATGCCTTTGGTAGCTACATCACTTAAATGACGGAGTTATATTATGATTATTATATTATTTTCTTTGATCGGTTGAGGTAAGAGTTCATTGTACCAAACAATGTAACATACAGCGCCGTTGCACTATGGGTGGCCCTAGTTTGAATCCCGACTTGAGGACCTTTCCCGATCCCGGCCCCTCTTGCTTTCTGGGAGCTCTGATCTGTCCTATCATAATAAAGCCAAAAATGCTAAAAGTAAATCTTTTTTGTAAAGACATACAATGTACTACAGACGTACACAGGGCCTGTTTATACCTGATCACTTCATCTTTTTCTCTGATTGGATGGCTATCTGATCGTGAAAAGACCAGATGTGAATGGCCTTTGAAATGCTTTCAAGACGGGTTTATATCCGATTACTCAAACCATTTCAAGAGGTGTTCTGGGGCGCATTTCAGATAAAACTGGACAAGTATAAAAGTATCTTGTTTGTTGAAACCACATATGTAAATTTTACTCCTCCCAAAATGTTAAAATTATAAATGTCTTGGAGCATATGATGCCACTCTTTCTCCTGTTGCGCTCTTTGATCTTGAAATTAACTTATGAATAAAATCCAGTGCATATCTTTCACTTTCATTGACTTGAACTCTGTTAAATTTGCATATTACATGGTAATTGAAAATTGGTTTTGTATCCGTTTTGCAAAAATGCATTTACGTGGCCAGGTAAGGATGGAAGGGTTTTAACAAATCAGATAGCTATCAGTGACCGGGGGTAAACAGGGTTTTTTTTATTTTTTTTTTATTTATTTTTTTTAAAGGTGTGTGTCAGATGACATTTCTTCCACAACAAATGGATGTAAAACCTAAAATGTGCATCTGTGCAGACAGTTTAAAGTTCTCTTATTAGTGTTGGATGTTACTGATTGGCTTTTGGAGTCATTTAAAAAGTTTGTTCTACCAAAAATGCTGTTTGGTTTTATAATTTAACAATAAGACTTACAGAACATAAATATTTTTTATATATTCTTTCATAATTTTTGCCCCACTATTGAAAAACATTATTATGAATAAATGATGACACAGTTTTCATTTTGGGGTGAACTAGCCCTTTAAAAATCTCTGGTTGGCCATTAATGGAATGGGAATAAATGCAAAGTGCAGTTTAGTGTACAGTATGTTGTTTTTGCATCAGTTAATCAAAACAGCATAATTGTGATTATTGTCAATTGATGGTGCAGTCCTAACACATACTTCGTCTCCAGCACAAATAAGAGTCGTTTAAACATGGATTAGAATGCGCTCCATTTTCATTATTTTTTCCTCATTCCTGATGCAGAATTTACTAGAGTGGTGGTGTGGTGTTTTGTGAAACTGAGCTGTTTTGAAACAGTCTCTGTGGTATGACATTTTAATAGCTTTAGCAGATTTCCCTTAAAATGTTTTCAGTGTTTTTCATTTTTTGGACTGTTTCAATAGTAAGAGATTTCTGAGTTACATAATGTATGTTCACAAAAAATTTGATCGAGTGTAACTTCAGAACGATTTCAGCTGTGTTGATTAAAGCTGGCCTTTTGACTGTTACTCTAGGATGGGTGAAATCAGCAGTGTGGTGACAGCTAGCGTGACATACTGTTGAGACAGAGTTGAGAGGGGTAACCAAGTGGTGCTGACAGCCCTGGCTTCACATTCCATGTATGACAGGTTCTAGCTTTACCTCCTGAGCTGGCGAAAGAGTCCTGGGGCATAACAGAAGCATGTTTTTGGCAAAGGTCATTACACTCAGATGGCACTCAGAGTCTGCTACTTAAAATAGATTTTATACTTGTATTATCTACACTGATTTAACTCTAAAATTCAGGAGTAAGTTTTGGATTCTTGTAGTAGGTGGCAGCAAACCATAGGCTGATTTGTCAAATGTTTCCTGTATAAAACAAAATATAATCTTACTGTTTGTGATCAACCTGTTAAACCAGTTTTGGATATTATCAAATATCTAGAAAATAGGTTTTGCAAGAATTGTTTATAGGGAAGTACCATTTAAATCTGCAGAGCTGTTATGTAAAACCTCACAAAGAAACGATGGCCTGCAACACAGGCCAGCAATGTAAAATCACTAACCTCGTCCATTATTATAAAACTGCAGCTTCTCTTTACTCCCACATTTTAAAAGTACTTAATGCTTTTTCTCCATTAATGCCAAATACATTGGCTCACATACTCGCACCCCCTTTTGCACTCATACTTCATTCTTTCATAATAAATTTGTCATGAGTTTGGTCCATCCAATCATGTTTTTTTTCCTGTAGAGAGAAATTGCTTTTTAGAAACAAGCAATTGGCAAGAGGGGCCTAAAATGTATGTTAAAAATCTAATTTGCCTTAAAGGTAGAGAAATCTCTCAAATATCAAACCTCGATAAACAAATTTTGCTTTACAGCTTATATTCCACTGATTAAAATGTGACGCATCACAGACTCCACTGATCAGTAGCGCACCTCAAATGCATTTTATGTGAAAGCACATATGTACTGCAAATGTGTAAACCAGGCATAAGAACTCCAGAATTTCACTTACAGAGGCAAATGACATTGAGAAAAAAAACTCTCAAAATGATTTGCCATGTGTGGGCATAGTTTAAGATGGATTGACAAGCACTCAAGATGTTCAAATTCAGAAGTCATTGGCAGTTTTTAACATGCCTGTCCGTGTGCATTCATCTAAATTGAATCGTAAGAGGCATCACCCACGCGGCTCTGTTGACAGAACAGAACCACTGCAGAGGGATGAATCACTCATTCTTTCATTGTTTCGTGACCAGCTGCACTCTGGGTAAGGTACGGTGGTGGAGGGGGGTTGGTTAGACTCCACATGGTGAACAGCAACACTAACAAATACATCTAGTATATCTCTGCTTCCCTCCCTGCCTGTCTATATGAAATGGAAGGTTTTGCTGTGTGAGTGGGCAAAGTCGTGACAGTTGTCTCTGCCGTGAGGAAGAGAACTGAAACACTCGTAGGAGTGCAGCTGCCCACACACATTAATATAAACCTGCATGCGTCCACGACTGTACAACCTGCATACCTCAACAGTCACCCACATCTCCATAGCAGGAGATGGGCATGCAATGGTTCATTCTGTAACACCGCATGCGTGTGTTGTGGTTATGCTTGCTTGTAGGCCAAATTTCAGTACAAAAGTTATGTAATTCACTCTTTATAGTAGTGGAAATAGATCCAGCACAAATGTTAGCATATTATTAATTTATACCCTTTAGACTTTATGTAACAAACTTTACATAACAGTGTGGCATCTTGGTTGGTCTTGCACCTTTAGTTTCACTTGTCTGAATATGGATCTTTGGCGTAACTACCAGCAGTGTAGGCAGGACACTCACTGTTCTGCATTTTCATGAATATTCTTCGTATTTATGATGGCCTCATGCACTTTTCTATCTCACCTGCAGTGCCCACCTTTTTCTTATTCTTAGGAAAAGAATTATTGTAGTCTATTAAGGGCCAGTTTCAAGCACAATTTCAAAACCACACCGATGGGACAATGTGCAAATTAAAGAACTAAGGAATAAAGAAATAAAGAAGCCAGAATACGTTGAAAAGAACTGGAGGACAAAAAGTTTGCTAGAAGCTTTGATAGACCTGGTATTGCGTGACTCCTAGTTGATGGTTCCAAGTTGTCTTTTATTTCCTGAAGCAAATTAAAATGACCATGCCTTGGCAAATGATATGTTCGGATAATGTGTCCTTCTGGCATTCAAAATAAATTATAATGTGTGGGGAAAAATCCTCTCCCTTCTACCACGCATCCTCTGTTCTCTGAAGTGCCTCCTCCTAGCGACAATAATTGACAATAAAAGACATGCTTTTCTTGGGCGTTAAATAATGGAGCAAATGCCAGTAATTTGATGAGCACAAACGTTAATAAAACATGTTGTGTGTTTCATTTGAATACTCTCCTCCCATAAATTTTGCGTCTGAAAGGGAAACTGCTACAAATGCATATTCAATAAGGTCAAGTGAAAAACTAACTGTGGCCATGCCTTTTCAGCGATAATTCATCACTGCGTCCCTTTAGTAAAACCTGACAGTACAATTTTAACGCCAAAAGACTGTTTGCGCTGGTACAAGCTGTTAGTAAGACTGGCCCTAAAGGCTGCCTCTATGCCGTAGGCTGTGCATCGGTTTTTATTTTTACTTCTGCGACGTTGTCCACGTCGATGTGCAGTACACATGAAAACCGCTAGTCTGCAGTGTCCATGGGCATTTTGCTTGTGTTACCCGCAGTACCACGGCAAAAGCTGAAGAAGCAGCTTGTCGGAGAAGCATCAGCCATGACTGCGGCAAATAAATATCAAAGAACAGATCATTTATTTAAAACTACAAAAAAAGATACTACAACAGAACAGCAGAAGACGGCATTCTTTCAATCTCCACAAGGACTTGTAACGTACCATGTCAGAACAACTGTTTGTCGCGAACAACAAAAGTGATGTAAAGCTATGTTTTATAATAAATAAGACACTTTGCTTTGTTTTATTTTAAATAAGAAGGTGTAACATTATATTAAAGTGAAAAAAAAACACACACAAAACTCAAATACATACAGAGGGAGGGGGTACTAGCAGGACCAATCACAGCCCTTGTGGTCCACATAGATTTGACACGCTGTGACATTTTTGGAGAGGTGCACGTCAGGCTACATCGTATACCTACGGCATAGTTTTGATGCAGAAGTACAAACCCGATTCCAAAAAACTTGGGACACTGTACAAATTGTGAGTAAAAAAGGAATGGAATAATTTACAAATCTCATAAACTTATATTTTATTCACAATAGAATATAGATAACATATCAAATGTTGAAAGTGAGACATTTTGAAATGTCATGCAAAATATTGTCTCATTTTGGATTTCATGAGAGCTACACATTCCAAAAAAGTTGGGACAGGTAGCAATAAGAGGCTGGAAAAGTTAAATGTACATATAAGGAACAGCTGGAGGACCAATTTGCAACTCTTACACATAAGATAATGTGGCAGTGTTTCTCAGAAGTCAAGATGGGCAGAGGATCACCAATTCCCCCTATGCTGCAGCGAAAAATAGTGGAGCAATATCAGAAAGGAGTTTATCAGAGAAAAATTCCAAAGAGTTTGAAGTTATCATCATCTACAGTGCAAAATATCATCCAAAGATTCAGATAATCTTGAACAATCTCTGTGCGTAAAGGGTCAAGGCCAGAAAACTATACCAACTATACTTGTCGGTGAACACAATCCACCGTGCCATTCGCCGTTGCCGGCTAAAACTCTTTAGGTCAAAAAAGAAGCCATATCTAAACATGATCCAGAAGCGCAGGCGTTTTCTCTGGGCCAAGGCTAATTTAAAATGGACTGTGGCAAAGTGGAAAACCCTTCTGTGGTCAGACGAATCAAAATTTGAAGTTCTTTTTGGAAAACTGGGACGCCGTGTCACCCGGACTAAAGAGGACAAGGACAACCCAAGTTGTTATCAGCTCTCAGTTCAGAAGCCTGCATCTCTGATAGTATGGGGTTGCATGAGTGCGTGTGGCATGGGCAGCTTACACATCTGGAAAGGCACCACTCAATGCTGAAAGGTATATCCAAGTTCTAGAACAACATATGCTTCCATCCAGATGTCATCTCTTTCAGGGAAATCCTTGCATTTTCCCAGACCACATCGCAATTACAACATCATGGCTGCGTAGAAGAAGGATCCGGGTACTGAAATGGCCAGCCTGCAGTCCAGATCTTTCACCCATAGAAAACATTTGGCGCATCATAAAGAGGAAGATGCGACAAAGAAGACCTAAGACAGTTGAGCAACTAGAAGCCTGTATTAGACACAAATTGGACAACATTCCTATTCCTAAACTAGAGCAACTTGTCTCCTCAGTCCCCAGACATTTGCAGACTGTTTAAAAAGAAGAGGGGATGCCACACAGTGGTAAACCCTTGTCCCAACTTTTTTGAGATGTGTTGATGCCATGAAATTTAAAATCAACTTATTTTTCCCTTAAAATGATACATTTTCTCAGTTTAAACATTTGATATGTCATCTATGTTGTATTCTGAATAAAATATTGAAATTCGAAACATCCACATCATTGCATTCTGTTTTTATTCACAATTTGTACAGTGTCCCAACTTTTTTGGAATCGGGTTTGTATAAATCAGCCTTAAGTCTAATACCTCACTCAACTTAACTATCTTGCTATCAAAATTACTCATTTTAGACATGAATTAATCTGTTCTATATTCATTTGAATGTGATAAAACTGGTTATCTCCAAAGAAGCATGAACTTCCTCTTAGTAAGGAAGTATGATTGGGACATATAGTAGCAATATCTTTGGGACATATAGTACAAAGATATTGCTACCATATTTGAGCGATGTGGAAATAACTTTAGGTTTTCCATGTTGCTTGCGGTAATAAGGAATTTTTTTTTTTTTTTAACTGAAAATGCAAATGATGCAGATACGGTTACGCTTTTATGTCATGCTGAATTCCTGTGATGGAGAATGTCTGATTAAAGTCAAGATTGAGAAACGTAAATGAAATAATGGAATCATTGGGCAATTCCCTGAACTCAACAAATGAGGCATTTTATTATAATAAATCGTTATAGGCTATTTAATAAAGAAATGTATCTGAATACCTGTCTTGGTGAGTAGGCTATTCGCATAAACAGACGGTTATGTCTTATGTTACATTATGTGAATGTAAACAGTTGTGGAAAAATCTAATGTGCAATATAAGATTTGTGATTTTAGATCTTAACATAATAGGTTCATCTCAAACAACGAAAGAAAAGAGGGAATTTCTCCTCTTGACTGAATAACTTTTGTAGTTTTATTATTTCTAATTAATACACTAAAGGCTATGCAATGATTATAGCCTACTTACATTTGATTATTCAATTTCTCTACGTCTTTACGTTCTGTAAAATAGATGTAAAAGTAAAGCACTGTTAATTTTCGTATCGTTTATTTGCAGTTGAAGACAAGTGAACACTCAGTAAATAAAAACAAATGAACCAATTATAAACAATAGCATAATTAAGTAAATAAATGAAGAAAAAAATTAAACCATGTGTTAGGTTTTTGATATTGATATTGTAGGTGTTCAGGTACAGAAATTGAATAATCAAATGTTAAATAACATTGCATACTTTTGTATTTTTCCAGAAAGAAACGCATTATGGGCCAGACGCACTGTTTAAGACGCGCACTCGGAACACTCCTGCATCTGCTTGAATGCTTTAAACCCTCTTGAATGTTTAAATTTAATGACACATTCATCATCTGTCCCAAGTGTCTTTCACGCTGGCCCTAGGCCATCAGGCAGTCCTTTATTGTCAAGCGGATGGCCTTAATTTTAATTAATGGTAAAAATAAAAATTTGATGATAAACCCTTAAAATTTTAAAGCACGTTACAAAGGTTTCACTCGTTAATATTTATTAGCCTTGTTATTGCATTAGCTGTCAAGAATAACTATCTTGATTAACAATATTTCACATCTTCTATTTCTTTTGGTTTAACGTTAATAAATTATTTCACTGTCATTAAGGTATATTGGTGACAAAAAAAAAAATTCCATGTCCAGAGTAAGATTAGGGAAAATGTAAATGAACTTATCAGCCTGTTATAAAGATCCACTAGCAGTAGACTTATTTGTGAAGGCGTAAGTCAAAGTGCACGAGAACATTTTGTAAAGGTGTACATTTACCTTCAATAATTTACCTTCCTCTGTCCTTTATTGTTAGTACGTAGTGCATTTAACCAACATCAACACACATAATTTAATGCTACTTGTTTTTATATAGATATGTGTAAAATATGTCTGGCTATGTGCATGTGTAGTTCATGCAGTGATATTTGTGTATATTTTATATGACAGACCTATAGGTTTGGATATTTTGTAAATGACATTTACAGGTGCAGAATAAAAGGCTGACAACTTGAACTTTAATTATAAAGATTGAGTGAATGTAGGTTGTATTTTCATTGATGAAGGGCCCCTCAAGAGGTAAAGCCCAGGGGCCCCTACAGTCTTAAAGCGGGCCTGGTGGAGGAGGTATGTCTTCATCCATTTCTTGAATGATGTGATGTTCTCAGTAGATCAAGTGGAGGTTGGCAGCATATTCTAAGTTGCAGTTCCTGAAGTCTTTGTGTTGCAGTTCATAAATTCGTATCACATGTGCATTTTTTTTAAGCTGTGGCACAATCTTTTTTCATCTATAATGTCTGTTGTTTTACTGTTTTTGTCCCTGTCCTGTTCTGTATACATGCTTGAAAGTAATTGAAGACACTGGCCTAATAGCATTTGGATTTCTGTTTGGAATATCTGAAGTCCCATTCACACGTGCAGTGACAAAGCAATCTCATAAAATCATTTTCAATGAGAGCTTGTTACTTCATGCAATGCGAGCGTCAGTGACCTCTGGTCGATTAGATGTGGGCATGTGCACATCTAGCAACCTTTTGAGAGAAATAACCAATATGAGAGAAGGCAAGGTTGCCGAATGTGGGAAGGACTTTAGAGTACTATACAACCTTCTGCTCTTTTCTCATGACTTTATTATAAATGCTGTGTCTCTTGGACTGATGTTTGTTAGTTTAAGTGTTCCAGAGTTTATGTTTTTGTATTATACAACATTTACAGCATTAGCTTTGAGTATCATTTAGTTGGTCTGTTGGCATGTCTATTTCTTTTCTTCAAGTGATATATCATGGCAAACCACTTTAAATGGCTCTGCATAGTGGTTGTGTTCTGTTTTGTATGTTCTGTTTGGTAACTAAGAGGGACTTATACAATGGCCTTTTTCCATTCGTGTTCATCACACTAGAGGCCAAAGTTTTACGGACAAGCTTGCTATTAATAGACATTGTTATGGGTCACACAAAATTAATACTCAGTGCTCTGATAGTGGTCATAACGTGACCATGTTGTCTGAAGAAACGGGGATTCAATAATGGTTTGAACGTAGCATTAATATTCGGTTTTCCATTTCAGTGATACATTTTCAAGGTTAGTTCAGTGAGTGTAAAGAGCGTTTGTGTGGAAATTCCTTTCAGTGCATAGAATACAAGGAAACCATTCCAGTGGAAAACTAGATTATGTATGGTAAACCTCTGACTGAATGAGAATGGTATGGTGTGAAGACCAGTAGAATCAAAGAGTTTGTGGCTGTCACCTGAGGAAACATCTGCACCAAACAGACTGAGCGCAATGAAGTATAGGAGCGCAATAATTCTAAATATACATTTTGCTGAAATATTTGTAGTTGGACAATAAATGTGACATACGTACGATTCATACGATTCATGGCAGTTGTTTCGTTTTGAGTTTACATCCTGACCACTAGATGGCAGTCTTCATCTCTGAACGACAGTGAGAGTAACAGGAAATACTAGCATGAGGTCACGCCACTAATGTTAGCATTAATATCGCTATTCGCTGCTAGTAATGGAGGATGAAAGAATTGTCCCTGTTCCTGGTTCTGTGTACAAAGCTGAAGTGTGCCGTCATTTGGGCTTTTGTGGTAACGTCCACCACGGGACCGTGGTGAGGGCGCTGCCTCGGTCCCGCCATGTCTCGTGTGAAGAGGGGCTCGCGGAGGGTGTGTCTAGAAGGGCAGTAGGGTCGCGGCGTGGCTGCAGCTTTCTCTCATTTGGGGGGTGTTTTGTGCAGTTAAGGTGTTGCTCGTGTCGCGTTTTCGGCAATTCCACGCAGAACATAAATACAATTATATTAATACATAAATCAATTAATATTATTGATATTAAGCAGATGTAATTTTTTGTTCGAATAAAAATGTTATGACATTGTATGTCACAATTGCAAACTGAAACTGTAAACCTTTAAAGTAGGTTCTAACTATATATATATATATATATATATTATATATATTTTATATACATATATATTACACATATATATGTCATATATATATATTGTATATATAGATATATATATATATATATGTGGTCTGCGTTATAAACATACATTTGATACGGTGACGGTTACACATCATTCATTCACAATGTAACTAAAGGATTTCTGCAAGTACCTACATTAATTCCCAACAACCCCCACCCTTTACTTTTAAATAATGTTAAAAATAAACATAAACTTAACAGTAACTCAAAATTCAAAACCCAGATCCCACTGTGTTCTGGTTAAATAATTTACTTATTCCTAAGGTTTGCATATGGTGGTGTGTTCTTACAACATACAGAACTACCAAATTTTGCTATAAGTTTGATTGCATCATATAATATAATTGCTGTTAATAGTGTTCATCGTCTGTTTGATTACTTCTTTAATTTACTTTTCCGTAAATTTCTGCCATATGATAAACAAACAGACACCAACCACAAACAACCAACTAAAAAATATAGAAAATAAACTAAATTTAAAGTAAATTAGCAAAGCAACGATTTGTGTTGTAAAAAGCGCTATACAAATAAACTTGAATTGAATTTTGTTCTTAATGACAGTTTTCCTAAAAATATATCCTATTCCTAAAATAAGAAATATCCCAATATATTGCCTTGCTGACAGTATCGCAACCTATCGTATCACAACCCCTATATCGTGATGCGTATCGTAACGCCAGATTCTTGTCAATAAACAGCCCTAGTCATTTAAAGTATAAGCATGTTTATTTGACACATTTATTTTTTTAATCCATTTTCAAATTATTTCAAATTTCTTATATGAAATAAAATAAATACAATTATATCGGCTTTATATCAGCCATCGGCCACCCTGCTTTCCAAAATATTGGCATCAGCTGTCAAAAAAAACAATATCGGTCAACCACTAGTATATAACGATTCAGCCCAAAAATATTGAGATATGAATTTTTGCTCATATCGCCCAGCCCTAGCTGGAGCTAAACTTTGCAGGACAGTGGCCCGCCAGTACAGGTTTGGACAACCCTGCTCTAAAGACTAAATCTGTAACCTATGCCCTTTATCCCCATTTTCACTTCTTGTACTGTATCTGATATGACATCCTCTTATGAGGAGAAGAGGAACCACTAAAATAATTGTTGTTTAATATGGTGGCTGAGAGAGTGTAAGTTTCTCTCTATTCAGTTCAACACAATTTTATTTTTAATAGAGCCATTGTCTGTTTGCTTACTGCTAGAATGTAAAAGCATGTTGGGTGAACCAGTCTGAAAAACTTTTTGTGTGTGAGATTTTCACCACAATATCAAGTTTTTTTTGTTGTCAAATTTTATCGCTATCGTCTATTATTGAATTTGAAACATGCTTGATTTCTCTTCACATTCAAGTTGAAAAGAGTAGTACTTTTATGACTGTACTATATTTGCTTTAAAGGGACTTTTACCAAGCCCTACTTTGTTTGCCACTTATATTTGTACCTTCGTGTTTAACTTGAGGTATTCAGCCAATCACAACACACTGGATAGCTGGCCAATCAGCATACTCCTCGCTTTTCGGAACGATAAGCTTTGTAAAAATCGACGCGTTTCAGAAAGGCGGGGCATAAAGGAGCAACAATGTATATTAAGTGGAAAATGTGTTTTTTTTTAACCTTAAACCACGTAAATACATTGCATTACACCAAATACACAACATAATGTTCTTTTTAGCAACTTCATATGACTCCTTTAATGATTGTTGATCTATTAACTGTTAGCACAGTTTGGTAAAAGCCTTGGTAAAACATTCCAAACTGCAAATTGTTAAAGTATGTTTCCTACTTTTTGAGTTAACACCATTCACTCAGTTGGACTTAAAGTGACGAAAGGGAAGAGAAACCTTGTATTCTGCAATATTGATTAGTTCACGAAGCCATCAAATTTGTTCTATTGTATTGAAGAATGAATCCCTGTTTTTTAACCAAATGTAGTTGGGTCAGGCTGAGGTAACATTCTTGGTTTTTCAATAACCGAATCCCTTTGGTACATGGTCTAGTTTGAACCAGTTGCCCAGATTTCCATTTGCCTTCACCTGCTGTCTAAGATGTTGTAATGATCATTCTTGCAGGACACTGTAAAGGGGTCATATGATGCGATTTCAGGTTTTACTTTCTCTTTGGAGTGTTACAAGCTGATTGTGCATAGATAAGATCCCTGAAGTTGCAAAGACTAAAGTCTCAAAACCAAAGCAATATTCTTTACCAAAGTTAAGACCCTGCCACACCCTTCTAAAATGGCTCATTCAGACACGCCCCCACATGTCTACGTCACTGTGTGGAAATATTTGCATAATGCCACCCCCCCCAAAAAAGGCGTGGTTTCAGTAACTGCAGTTAGTGTTGAAGCAGCCATGTCAGGGAGATGCTGTGTGTATCTAGGCGAAAGCAAAAGCACTTTATTCTAAAATGGCTCATTCAGACACGCCCCCACATGTCTACGTCACTGTGTGGAAATATTTGCATAATGCCACCCCCCCCAAAAAGGCGTGGTTTCAGTAACTGCAATTAGTGTTGAAGCAGCCATGTCAGGGAGATGCTGTGTGTATCTAGGCGAAAGCAAAAGCACTTTATTTGGTCTTCTGAAAGTAGATACATTTAGGAAGCTTTAACATTACTTACAACAGAACATTAACGCATTCTATTGACTATCGTTTCGTGAACCTAGGAGAGGAGATAATTCTGACTTTGCTACGACAATCTGTCACTTCTGAATCAGCTACTGTAAGTATGCTTTGTTATTAGTTTAAGTATTTGCTATTGACTGTTCAAATGCAGAGTTTTGCATGTTCTGTGTGTGTGTGTGTGTCTGCGCGTGTGTGTGTCTGCGCGTGTGTGTGTGCGTATGTGTGCGCGTGTGTGTGTGAGAAAGAGAGAGACAGGGTCACACAGTGGAGTCCGCTGTCTTAACCGTCCGTTGCTTGTGTCCTGCAAACACATAGGAGCTTCATCACTGTGTCTGTCACGCCACTCTGTTCCCTTTTCGGGCTTGAACTGATGGTAAAACTAAGGACATTATTAACTGTCTTTACATTTATTTTGAAAGATGAAGCTCACGATTATGCAAAGGGCCGTTACATTTCCGACGAGTGCTTGTGGTGTTCGGCCAATTACAATGCACTGGCTCAGTTGGCCAATCAGAGCTGATTGCGCTTGTCAGAAGGAGGGACTTTGTAGAAAACGATGCGTTTTAGAGAGCAGGGGCATAGAGGACCAAAAATAATGTACAGTATTTGAAAAATAATGTGTTTTTTGAACATTAAAGCATGTCAACATATTCTGTTACACCAAATACACAAAATAATGATCTTTAAAAAATCATCATATGACCCCTTTAAAGTGCTTGTGCATAGAAAATAGATCTTTGATGTAATGTTGTTTTCATGCTTTTGCGTTGGTTCCCAATCTCTTAGGTTACATTTGACAAAGGTTAAATTAATTCAGGATAAAGCTAAATCATCTGAATAAGACTTGAAATTCTAGATCTTTTTAATCTTAAGTCATTTGTTCCATTCTGACTGTAAATTTCTCCACATCCCATTAATCTAAACTCTACTGGTAGTCTTTTGTAGTCCAAATGATTATTTTGTGTTAAGCAGTTCTGTTTAATTCAGTAAGTGCTACTGTATCTTTGGCTGCCTTATCTAATGTTCTTCCGTGACACTTTAGACAAACGTTCTTGGGTTATCTTGACAGGCAAATGTTAGAAAACCTGTCTTCCGCCCCACTAAAATTAATTCATGGTTTATGCAAAGCAAGAAGACTAAGAGTAAAAAAAAAAAAGAGTTCTTGCACAGGAAGAAGATAGTTTATGGTATGCATTGAAATTAATTTTTTATGCATTCTTTTTATTTTTTTTTTTTTATTGTCCTGTTAAAAACTATTAGGCCATTTGATATTTATTTTACTTTTAATCATGTTACATTGTAGTACATTTTAATTGTCCTTTTAATTATCTGTGATGTTGTCAAATATATGCCATTAAATACATGTCATCCCCATCCTAAATTTTGACTTTTAGTATGAATCCAGAGGGTTAGACCTAGAAATATGTATTTTATACAAGTATATGTTTTGTTTGTTGGTTTCCAAAACCTAGTTCTTTGGGAAATTGTTTGTTAATTCTGTCCCCCAGAGTAAAATTAAAATATATTATAGTTTACTATATTAGTTGGGTAGGACTACACTGACATGCATTGAGGTAAAAGGCACCTACAGGAAAAAATGAACCCATCAGCCAGTAGAGGTCTTTAAAGTGTACCAGAAAAAGGGTCTTTATTTATCTTTTTATTTCTCTCTTTTATTTTTTTTTTTTTTTGCATTGACCACACATATTAACCGCAATATTTGAAATTGGACAATGTCAAAGAAAAATCTAGTACAAAATTAATTCCGACACAAAGAAAGCATAAGAACTCGCATGTCCTCACATATTTCTACAAAAAGCTTTCACACACAGGCAGCAGAGCACCACTGAACATCCAGACAAACAGCCATTCATTCATGTGCACTAATAGCTTTTGTTTCTTCTGTTCAGCGAGATATAATCAATGATTTTTTTTTCAAGTTGCAGTCTTTTCATCTGAGCAACGGGCATTTCTTGTCAAATACCAATCTGAGATGTCTTAAAAGCCGCTGACCATAGTGGCAGGCAGATGAGCAAAATTACTCACCACTGCACTACAATGTTGTCTTTCTCTTTTCACTAAACTTTCTTTATCCATTGTTTGTGGCATACATAATAACTTATTTTTTCCTTGTATGGTCTTGAACAAAAATGCGTGTTTCTTACAAGCATCCTCTCCCCCTTAGTTTACCCATCAGCCCTTTGGGGGATGCTCCCCCTCTCTCTCTGTGCCAAAGTTCTCCCCCCATGGTGCTCTTATTTCCTGACCTTGCCCTTTTTCTGTTGTCATCCTTTCTTGCCCCATTTTAGAGGCTTGGTTGCCTCTATTCAACTAGCCACCAGATGGTATTCAAATTAGACCCCTTGCATGAAAGCAGAGTTTTTCCATGCTCTTGGGCTGGAGAGTGGGCGGGTTCACCCTGAAATAGTGACCCCTGTGCTTCTCTTTCCGCTGTCTGTAAAGGAATCCAGAGATGAGGACTCACTCCCTGGGTGCGGGGCCAGTGCAGCCCAAATAATTTTGTGTGTTTCTGGGAGACACAAATCAAATGTGCTGCCTTGTTTTCAAAGAAGTTATGTTGAAAGGTTAACTGTTGAGAACCTAATATGTTAGAGTTTTTAAATGGGTTTTTCATCCCTGAATGATGATTACAGTGAAAAAATGTGCTGGAGTTTTATGACAAGCACATTATTTTTACACTGTTCATATCTAAAAAGCAATATTTCGGTTTCTAAATCATGCAAATCTTCCCCTAAATCAAGTTTGGGAGAGCTTGATAGCTCCAGCACACTTTAACAACGTTAAAATCTGCTATCCCAGTTTAATGTATTTTATGTAAGCAATTTGTAGGTTGATTTAAGAACTAGCACTCTGCATTGCAATTTGTTTAAAGGGATAGTTCACCCAAAAATGAAAATTGTCATTAATTACTCACCCTCGTGTTGTTTAAACTTTCAGTTTAAAGAATTTAATGACATACCAAGTGTCATTGCATCACACGATTTTCGTTCTCATGGAATTTGTTAATGCAGTGATATTGTAATGTTGACATCATGAAGCTGAAGTCTGTTTATGTTCCGCCTTCCTCTGTGGTTCTGATTACCAAAGAATGTTAATAATCTGGGTCCAAAGTCTCATGGGAACCATTGACTCCGCACCAGAACGCCTCTGTTCCTGCCACGGAGTGTGTCTGAAACTGCTGGAAGCTCTACCACAACACTGCATTTCATACCTCTATGCTTCTTCATGCAGCACATTACACTGCTACAATCTGATGATTGTTGTGGATTTACATTTCGCATAGTTTTGCGCACTTCATGTGGTTTCTTTTCACCGTTGAATGCAGCTTCCTGTCTACATTGAAGCTTTTCTTCCAAAACACTCGCTCATTTTGACTGCAGATTAGACTGTGGTTTTGTGAGGGTCTCTTTCAGCGCAGCTCTGACAGATGACCTATTGAAATCAGTAAAGAACTGTCTGCCGGTTGCCAGGGCAACACTAGCTCGCTTCTGCTTTTTATACGCTCACGTGACTGGCTGTTGACGTCATTGTGGGAGGGACGCTGCCAGAGTTTGGTCCACTCTTGACTGCATAGAGCTTCGTGGAATCTTGAGGACTTGTTGAATAGTCTTAGTCCTGGTGGTCTCTGCTAACTGCCCGCATCATCCTTATTGTCAGGTATAAATAGCCAGGTTATGGACTGTTGAAGGCAGTGGATAGCAGAGGAAAAATAGAAAAAGAGGTAAGTCATACTCCTTATTTCTTTTGTCGAAATGCCCAATTTTTTTTTTTTTATTATTGAATATTTCAGTATGTGATCTCACAGAAAAGATTAGATTTTAGTGGTTCAGCTGTGCAAGATGTCAGTGTGATTATTCATGCACAGCTGTTGCATGCTCTCTCACTCCGTCACACGCTAACAGCGCACTGGGAGTCTAACAATGGGGGAAAGGATGTAGTTAAGCATTCCCTTTCTATCGTTCCCTCCCCTGTACACAGATTGTCTCCTCCAGTGTTTCCCTGCCTTTTCAGATCCTACCCATCTCTTGTTATCGGTTGGTTTGTAGGATGAATGAGTTGGAGTGAGATAGTCCAGTTATCAGTACACCACCAGCTCTGAATTTTGTCATATTGTCATAGCGGAAATGGCTACATTAGACAGCCTCATGGGAAAGGATGAGAGATGATGGAGCTGGCATAATGTGTTCAAATTCTTTCTCTACTCTTCCCCAACTTTTCATTTTCACCTTCCCCCACACTTTCACTCCTCGCTTAACTCATGCATGTGGGTGAGTGAGTGCATTAAGAATGCTCTCTCTGAGGAGACGCACTTGCACCGAATACCAGAATAGCCCCATCCCCCCGTCGCATTGAACGTGGGTGGAGGGTGATCTATGGCAGGAAGAAAACATTTATTGCTAATTGCTGGATTTTTTTTTTTTTTTTTTTTTTTTTTTTAAGTGAAGGCTCAGCGGTTGGGTTTATTAAAAAATAGTTGTGCTATCATTTTAAACCCAAGAAGAGCTAATGTCAGAGAGCTTTCAAGCTAAAGTAAAAGATATTTTTCCCTTCAAATGGAAGGTTCATCATATACATCACTAGCTGATTTACCAGCAGCTAATTTAATGTATCAACCTACCTGAGGAGCAGACCCATGCTCGGCTTGACTCCTGCTGTGAGACATATGGGTTATTAGATGTTATCAGGTCCTTGTAGTGATGTGGCAGTATTTCCTATACACACACTTGTGCACACACAGCCTACTGGTAGTTCAGAAACACATGGCACCAAAGACAAACGCACTCCTGCGTTCGAGGCCTGCTGGCTGTTGGGATGAGAGACACTGCTGGCAGCTTGTTCAACACGGCCCACGTGTGTGGGAGGAGATTATCCTCGCTGCAACAACTGCTATTGTGTGTTATCAGCCCTGTCTGTTATTACAGCGTCTGTGTGTGTGTGTGTGTGTGTGTGTGTGTGCGCGCGGTGTGTAGGTGGTGCTTGTGTGTTGTGTGTATCTATTAAACGGCTTAAATGCACAGTGTGCCAAAAATATATTTTTTTCTTTTCAATATGAAGCCTCTAAGTGCTGTTTTAATAGCATTTTCAAAGTCAGTATCATTCTGATAAGCACTTAATGCCGTACTGTATGTATCTCAAACCTACACTACTAGTGTTTACTAAAGCACTTTTTCATTTTCGAGATCAACACTAAGTAAAATAAATTTTCCCATTGCAGGGCCCAGTGAAATAGAGGAGTTCACACAAAAATAAAAAGTCATTTACTCGCCCTAATTTACTCACCTATCCTGTATCAATTTAGTTCTTCTGATGAACACTAAAGAATATATTTTGAAGAATGCTGGTAACCAAACAGACGGCAGCCAATCTGAAAAAAAATGATGCACGCCAATGACTACCAGCAACTGTTAAGTTACCAATATTATTAATAATATCATATTTCGTGTTCAGGAGAAGAACGAAATTCATACAGGTTTTAAACAACCTGAGGTTAAGTAAATAATGGCAGCATTTTTATTTTTGGGTAAACTATTGCTTTAAGACTGATGTTTAGCATGAAAATTCGGACAGATTTTTTCACATCGATCTGAATTCTTTTACCGTTTACGGTCACTGCCAAAAATTCTGTTTGAGTATGTTAAACTACAAGGTTGTAAGTTATAGTTTTATGTAACAGTAGTGGCTCCTTGCAATAGTATTGGCTTTTCATCCAAAGTGACTTTCAGTTAGAGATCTGCACTAGCCTGCATGTACTTACACCTGACTCTAAAATGACATCTGGTCACCTGACCCAATTGATACTAGGGGTACGCTGATTCGATATTTAGTATCGGTATCATTCTGATACTTGTATTTTCTATCAGATCGGGTATCGGTCAGACGAGACTGATCCAAATCCGATATTGTGTGTATACCATTCTGTGTTATTATTAACCCCCACGAAAGCCACAAAAACATTATAAAGCACAATAAAGTTTTTGTGCACTATAATTCAAGTGTTCTGATGCTGTTCCATAGTTTAATGTGAGCTACAGATGAATATTCAAGTCAAGTTGACATAAACTCTTGTCTCCGCTGCAGCAATCTGTCATCTTCCATTCAGCATTCAAACTGCGTGTCGCATTCGGTTACGACAGTCTAGATGATAGAGAGTGGTCCCACTTTATATTGTGTCCCTAATACCTGTGTACTTACAATGTAACTACATGTTGTCATAGTAGGGCTGTGCGAATAATCGAATCGCAATCACGATTTTAGACGTTGCGATTTTGCTAATTGCAAAGCGTGCGATGTGGACACGATATTACTCTGTTCCAGAGCACATGCATTACTGAGTGGCAGCCTTACTAACCAATAGAGTGAGCGCACCTCCGTTGTCCCCAATCAGCTCTGCTCTAACCAACTGCATAAATGCCCACTAAAAAAAAATAAAAATAAATGTATGGCATCTACAGGGTCAGATCTATAGTTAGGCAAATGAATACTAAAGAAAAACTTATGTAATAGGGCACAAGAACTGGAATTGAGAACCGCTGACTTGTACTGTCTTTTTATGCGTTGCGCCGCATAAACATAAAACCATGTCTGCATTTGTGATCGGAGAAATGACAAACAACAAGTGCTACTCTACACTGTTCAAAACTCGTGTTTGTATCATCAGTGGCAAATCCTTTAAATATGTAAACATACTTACAGACTGTGTGTCAGAACAGCCGGCATTGTAGTCTACTCTCCCAGGATCAGGAAACCGTCCTCCATAAAATACACTGCACACATCTGAATATTTGGGTTGAGCTGTTCTGGAACAGTGTTGTAAATAAATCTTAATCACTGATTCCTAGTTGTGTACTCTTTTGGAAGACCAAACCAAGTAGTTTCGCTTTCACAAGGAAACACACAGCGTCTCCACAACATGGCGGTGGCAGCAACCGCAAAAATAAAAGTTACGCCTTCTTTCTTTGCATGAAAATTTGGGCTGTGTTATGCAAATCTTCCCACATCGTGACATAGATGTGGGGGCGTGTTAGAATAAGCCATTTCAGGGTGGCGTGGTTTACTCTTAACTTTTATAAAGAATATCTCTTTGGATTTGAGACTTTAGTCTTTGCAACTTTACAGATCTTCTTTATGCACCAAGAGCTTGTAACACTCCAAAGAGAAAGGAGAATTTTAAATTGCATCATATGACCCCTTTAAGGTAAAAATGCACCTGTAAATCAATTTATGGGGGCAAATATTGTCCTTTTAATAGAAAAGGTGTGACTGTGGTCTAAGTGGAAGAGAGGGGGTATGCAGAAGAATGTTAAATGCCCCAGGGGGTACGGCGCTGTAAAAAGTTTGAGAACCACTGGGCTAACTGATGTTGGTGAATGGCACCAGTGTTATCTCTTCCAATCTTCAGTGCTGTTTCTAATGCTGAGTCTGTCTAATTGTTTCTCCTCCTAATCTTTTCCATATCGCTTTAAAATATAGCCTTCATGTTAAGAAATTCAAATAGGTTCTGTAAGTTTTATGGACCAGAGCAATTTTGTCATTGTCATTTTGGTGCACACTAGTTTACAGATAACTTTAAGGCTAACATATGTATACTAAAACTTCAATTTTGATTTCATGGTGACTTTAAGAATAATAATATTTTATTTGTAATAAGCTGACCTATTGCAAACTCAGCTGAAAAATTGACCTAAACCTAACCTAATCAGATCCTGATTCTGTCAAGCTTAGGTTTGGTGGCAGACCTCTATTTGTTGAACACTAATTGTAGGGTTTGAAAAACAAGCCATGTTGCCTGTAACAGGCTCTTTCGCAACCGCTCACTGTTAGAGAATATCTAGTGTTTTAACGAGTGGTCATTTATGCTACTCATATGCCTTGAGTAATATTGTTGTTATGCAACTCTCATGCAGAAGATATTAGCAGAAGATATTCTTATTTCATCTTACTGGGAAGTACCGTTTTTAGGTATGACTGTTCACAGGCTCTGTAAGAAACTGGTTACGAGCTCATTGTTAATTTTTAAAATGTGAAGCAGAGGGGCAAGGCCTAAGGCAGCACTGGACTATTGAAAAATAATCCAGAATGTTACCAGTATAGAAGATCTGGCCACACAGGAAAGCAGAAAAAAAGAGAGATTTCCTTCTGTACTTTTAATACAGCAGTGGTCTGAATTTATGACCTAAGAAAGTCCCTAATATCTCTGTGCAACAGGTGTTGCTTAAAAGAGGGAAAAAAAAGTGGGGAGAAAAATTAGATCTCTTTAGGGGAAGTTAGAAGAATTGTAGGCTAATGTTTTTGCTTAGATCTTGTTCAATGTTTCTTGTTCAGTTGTATTCAGATTGTGAAAGAATTATTAAAGTGAAGCTTGACTACACTTCAATGAATATCTTATTTAAATGAATATCTTTTTTACATTACACACAGACACTTGGAAAAAGTGCTGAACTTAATAAGCCTCAATGAAATAAATGCTTTAAAATGGCCATAATGTTCATGCTTTCAACAAACATGTCTGTGATTGTCTGCAGTGCTAAACACTTTTCAGGATCAGGTAATAACAGCAGCTGTCATCTCAGAATTATTTTCTGATTGTTTGTGCAGCCATACAGTGAAATGATATGAAATTCATAGAAGTAGCACTGATATGTGAGATAAGCTATGATTACTGACAAATATTTGACAACTACATGCCAGAGAAGAGCCCTATATATAAATATATTTTAGCAATGCAAAATATCAAGTCTTTATTATTATTATTATTATTATTATTATTATTATTATTTATGGTTTATTCACACCTTTGACTTTCTCCAAACTTAGGAATTATATTACTGTTATGAAGTGCATTTAATGAATGGACATATTTTACAAGCATTAAAATTGTGCTTTGGTCTTTACTAGGTATTGCCATAAGTTTGCTTACAACATAATTTTTGCAAGTTATTCTGGAGGTTCTGGACTGGGTTTCTGCACTCAGAATTACAATGATCTTTAGGTTGTGTATTAGGGCTGTGTATCACCAGCAAAGTCACGATACGATACGTATCATGATACAGGACTGCACTGAATTTCACCTCAGCAGAAATTAGTAAAACAGCTGTTTATTAAACACTGCATACTATAATGCCATTTCTAACAATTGGCAGAGCAAGCAGTTGACCTCTGCATTATGAAGGGCCTCCATAACTGTACCACAGTACAATATAAGTAATGGCATATGTTTCATGTTTACATTGGGCACTCCCCACCAGGTACAATATTCTGTTTGTTTGCATCTTGTTTTTAAGCCCATAAATAATAGTGTACTCATTCTAAGAAATTTATATTGTAATGTACTAATTCTAATATATTAAAAAATCATATTTACATTGCTGGTAAGTTATCATTGCACAAATTAACACACTCTCTACTTGGGCTGCACAATTAATCAAATTTCTAATCGCGATTACAATTATGGATGCCACAATTACGTAATCATTCGAAGTGGCAATTAATCGTTCAAAGTCCACTTATGTTATTCTGCATGCTTAAGATTTTTTAAAGTTTTTTCTTTTTCTTTCTATGTTATCTTAAGGGTTTTTCCATTGTTTTAGTATAACATTATAATACATTCATATTTTTACTTTTTTATAATTTGAAGAAGAAATCAATCCGACATATATTTAACATTTGAAGCTTAATACTATAGAAATGCACTAAAGGTTTTACAGTTAGTGTGTTTTCAGCTTCTTTATTTTCATATAAAAATACGGCATGCTGTTGCATCAAACAATGGTATAAACATCATTCAATGTTAATTGTGATAATCGTAATTAATAATCACAATTAAAATTTCAAAGGAATAATCGACAATTATGATTTTTGTCATAATCATGCAGCCCACAATTAAAAAACTGAAAATAAAAATTAGAAGAGATCTAAACTAATGTGGTGTATTCACTGTATCTAATGCACACACACGCTCAGTCACTCACACAGATCACGTTGTGGCTGCACTTAGACATTCAGGAACAAACTTTTTCGCATTGTTCTGCAATTTTATGAACTAAATAGCTTAATCGCTCAAGAGCTACATTATCTTTCTCAACAAGGAGCTGCTAACATCATTGTTTCTAAAGGAATAAAAGCCACAGCTTCACTGTTAATAGAGAAACACTGCAAAACAGTGGTAATTCATACGTACACAGCCTCTCTCTCTCTTTACACTTTTCTGAGAATAGAATATTGAAGTGGATAATGCTAAACAGCAAGCTTATCGTAGTTAATAGATATTTCTGTATTCTGCAAGTGGGAAGCTCTGTTTTGGAGATTACGTCTCTTTATATCAGGCAACCCAGTTGTGTTCCTCTGCAGCCAGATTAAACCTTGTTGTAGCCTATATACAGGTGCATCTCAATAAATTAGAATGTCGTGGAAAAGTTTATTTCAGTAATTCAACTCAAATTGTGGAACTCGTGTGTTAAATAAATTCAATGCACACAGACTGAAGTAGTTTAAGTCTTTGGTTCTTTTAATTGTGATGATTTTGGTTCACATTTAACAAAAACCCACCAATTCAACATCTCAACAAATTAGAATATGGTGACATGCCAATCAGCTAATCAACTGAAAATACCTGCAAAGGTTTCCTGAGCCTTCAAAATGGCCTCTCAGTTTGGTTCACTAGGCTACACAATCATGGGGAAGACTTCTGATCTGACAGCTGTCCAGAAGACAATCATTGACACCCTTCATAAGGAGGGTAAGCCACAAACATTCATTGCCAAAGAAGCTGGCTGTTCACAGAGTGCTGTATCCAAGCATGTTAACAGAAAGTTGAGTGGAAGGAAAAAAGTATGGAAGAAAAAGATGCACAACCAACTGAGAGGACCGCAGCCTTATGAGGATAGTCAAGCAAAATCGATTCAAGAATTTGAGTGAACTTCACAAGAAATGTACTGAGGCTGGGGTCAAGGCATCAAGAGAGACCACACACAGACGTGTCAAGGAATTTGGCTACAGTTGCCGTATTCCTCTTGTTAAGCCACTCCTGAACCACAGACAACGTCATAGGCATCTTACCTGGGCTAAGGAGTAGAAGAACTGGACTGTTGCCCACTGGTCCAAAGTCCTCTTTTCAGATGAGAGCAAGTTTTGTATTTCATTTGGAAACCAAGGTCCTAGAGTCTGGAGGAAGGGTGGAGAAGCTCATAGCCCAAGTTGCTTGAAGTCCAGTGTTTTTTTGAAAACCAAAGTCACCGCATCCGTTTACCAAGAAATTTTGGAGCACTTCATGCCTTCTTCTGCTCACCAGCTTTTTGAAGATGCTGATTTCATTTTCCAGCAGGATTTGGCACCTGCCAAAACAAGAGACCAAAAATGCAGATGAGCTGAAGGCCACAGTCAAAAAGAAACCAGGGCTTCCATACCACCTGAATTGTTGGGTTTTTGTTAAATGTGAGCCAAAATCATCACAATTAAAAGAACCAAAGACTTAAACTACTTCAGTCTGTGTGAATTAAATTTATTTAATACACAAGTTTCACAATTTGAGTTGAATTACTGAAATAAACTTTTCCACGACATTCTAATTTATTGAGATGCACCTGTATTACGCTCTATTCATTATTTTTTAGAAACCTCTCACTTTTCTCCTCGATTTTAAATGTTGTTCTTGTATTAAAATTAAGTGTGGTCCACTGCTGCACACGTGCCACAGTATTGATACAGGCCCAGCTGTATCAATACTTGTATCGTCAAATCTCTGTGATGATACATCGTCGTATTGATGTATTGAACACAGCACTATTGTGTATATGTCATTGCTTGTCTTTGGGTGAACATGAACTTTGTTAGCATGTCTACGGTTTCCATTTCAATTCCTTTCAGTTGCTTAAAGTGAAAACAAAAACTGCACTCTGTCAAATAGCTTGGATTTGCTCTGTTTGAAACAAATAGCAGTAATTTTTTGCCCTGTTTGTGTCCGGCTCATTCTCTGCAGGGCACCTCATGTCAGAAAATATCCTCCACGCTGAGAGCTGGACACAGCTGTTCTTGTTTTGTTATGCTCTCGACTGTTGCACACAGCTTTTTTCTCCCATACATTTTGTACATTTCCTGTAGAAATTCTTTAATTTGTAAAAATGTGTATAGCTTTAAGCCTATTGCTAAATCTTTTAAGTAGATTTTTTTTCTTCCCTTAAAGATAGAGTTGCCTAAACTAGAGAAAACTGAAATGATTCAATTATACCTTTGTTAATACATTATTTCTGGTATTTCTCACATCAAATGCATTGCCATTGCTAAAAACAGTTGTCAGAAAACTTGGAAACGGATACTGTTGCGTTCTTCCTTAGTTTGCACTATTTATGATGTGTTAGTTGGAAGTGTTAATAGTCATTCTGTTTGTTTCCTTGGCTCTCCTCTCTCTGTGGGAAACTTTTTTCCTGCACTATTGTTTTTGTTGGCACGTCAACATAAAATGCCTGTTATTATATTAGTCATTCTTTAGACTGGCTCCTTGGTTTCAGTTCCCTTTTCCTAATTGTGGTCTGTCTTATTTTTCTCAGCTCCTAAAAACCCCACAAATCTGACCTTGATCAATTATATAAATATATATGGAAGGAAATGCAGCCAGGCTCCTAGTTTAGACTGGTTGTGTGTAGTAATGGGTAATGAGGGCAAGGCCTGCACTGATGGACAGCACTGTGAGTCCTGGTTCCACTTTACATCCACACAATTGGATGATTCTGCTGCAGAAGTTATTGCTGTTTTACATGTAGGTTGTCCTGGTTTGTTTTTACAGACTGTACTAATAACGATAGATAATTTAGATTCTTCGTCATGTGCATTGTAAATTAAAGCCTTACAAGGTAACAAAATATAAAATTAAAAAGAGTGGCACATATTTAGGCCAAAGTGGGTGAAAATAAAAATCTTTGTCACTATTTTACGTTTGTTATTGAAAAATAAGAACAAAGATACACATTACAAAAACACATACACATAAAACAAACAGTGCTTTATTATTCAGGTACAGTAGGTGTATTTAGAAGTAGCATTCAAGAAATTAACTTTTAAAAATAAAACACTTAAATACATAAATTATAAATTGATTCGTATTAAAGCAACTGTTCTTGTGTTTAGTGGTTTTTATTAACATTAAAGGGATAGTTCACCCCAAAATTAATTTACTCACTCAAGTTATTTTTTTAAACATGAATGAGTTTCTTTTTTCTGTTGAACATAAATGTTATTTAGAAGAATGTGGGTAACCAAACAGCTACTTTTTGGTTACCCATATTCTTTAAAATATCCTCTTTTGTTCAGCACAAAGAAATTAAATACAGGTTTGGGACAACACATGCTTGAGTAAATAATAACAGAAATTTCATTTTTTTCTTTAAATGACAAGCGGCACATGTTTAGTCTCCTGTGCCTTTAAGTGCTGTACGCCTCTAATATAAAGGCACGTATCAATTTTTCATGCCCAGGTTTAATTTAACTTTACACACAACCAACTGAGTCAATATGTGAACCATTTGTGTTTTGACAATATTAGCAAAAAAGATAACTTAATACATTAATCAGGCGCTGTTTTTAGTATGCCGTGCTCAGAAAAGGTGCACATCAGAACAGCACGCAAATGAAACGTTTAACTGACAAGGCTTTGAAGCACATGCAAATAATGCACTTTTGTTATTGCGAGTAAGTGCAGTGTCCTGTGAGAGTAACTCTACCGCCGAGGTAACATTTGATGTGAATGTACAGTATATTGATACGGCGGAACAAGAACTGCAACTGATAGAATGTGCGGTATAGCACGATACTACGATATTTCTTTAAAAGCAGATCGTGGGGACATTTTTATCATCCACAATCAAAAATCCTCATATCGCACACCGCACTCTGAAGTCTTTGAGTTTCCTTTTGGTCACATCAACAGTAAAGCCATTTGGAAAAATTAGTATTGTCTGCTATGCAGGGCTGGGCGATACGGCCAAAACATTCTTTTTTTTTTTTTTTAAATCAAGAAACATGTTTGTTGTCTGATAATATTAATAATAATATTACCTTTTGTCCCTTAGAAATGCACATTTGATAATAGTAATAGCTTGCTTTAGGATGCAGATGCAAATTTTTGTTCATTATCAAAATCAGTAACACATGCTATAGCTCAATCACAAAAAAATACTGTATGTTCCATAACTCCTTTCATACATTTAATTCATGTCTACATTAATAATATAGTAAAATTCGATACAAGTACCCACATTTCTGCCACAATACCATGGTGCAGTTAGTGTTACTACAGTAAATACATAGTAAATGATGGCGATTTATAGATTGAAAAACCTTCTGACTGTATTGTTGCTTACAGTGTTTCTCCTGTTTGTGAGTCATTTGTGTTCTTCTCTGAATTCAAGTGCTTCACACTGGATCTCACATCGCTGTTTAGTGCTTGCGTGACTGAGACTCATCACACACCTGCTCTAGTGAGCTCATGCTGCGCTGCCATTTAAACTTTGATCTGAGCGGAGAAATGGTCCGTGTGGCGCTGTTATCGTGGTTTCCTTCCACTTTTGGTGCATAAACATTATCGAACATTTATCGAACTCTTCATATTGTTTTATCTTTTTTAAAATGTATTGCAATAATTATCGTTATCAATTTATTGCCCAGCCCTACTGCTAAGAGAGGTAGTAATTAATTAGTTCTCCATAGCTCAAACACCACATGAAATATCAAGGAATTTTAAGATTGCCATTTGTTTTGTTTTTTTCCAGGCCTGGAAATATCATATAATGTCATGTTTTCTAGTTATGCTTAGTTAAAGCTGGTGATATGACCAAAAGTTTATATCAAAATACAGTAGTGATTTAATTTCAGAGTAACAATATATATCACAATAAAGTTAATTTTGTTTTAAATAAGGTCTTTGATATCAACATTTTTGATGCCATAGAAATGTAAAAAGTTTTTGTCAATATCACAAAAAAATAATATTAGCCTAAATTAAAGCTTTGTTAGCCCAGGGCCCCGCAAAGGCTTAACATGGCACTTTTCATGCTTAAAATCACTTTTTTTAAGACTGCAATGCTTAAAAACATGTTCAAATGCTAAGTTTTCGTGACTGTGTACCACAACAGTGTCACGTGTGCGTATAACAGCGATAGAGACAATAGTCCAAAATCTCTACCGGTTAATCATGTCTACTGGTATATCGCCCACCCCATGCTAAGTATTTATTTGGTTTTTACAGAAAGTTCTCATCCATTAATCAAGGACAACTGGAAAAGTCATGGATTGACTCGCCAAACGGTGCAGAAACGCTAATATTTTGAAATTACAAAATGACGGGGTTGAATTTTTACACACATATATATATATATATTATATATATATATATATATATATATATAGATATATATATATATATATAGATATATATAGATATATATATATATATATATATCAATCTATCTAATCTATCTATCTATCTATCTATCTCAACATCACACCACCGGTGGTAGTTGGTCCAGTTCAAGTCTCGGGCTGGCAATACCACGACTGAGGTGTCCTTGAGCAAGGCACCGAACCCCCAACTGATCCCCGGGGCGCTGCAGCACTGTAATCCTGATAATTTTTATCTACACCAGAGAGTAATTGTCTTGCATTGTCTAACTTTGTCCATCTCACTGCACAAACATGAATTAACCAGCTGTTACTCTGCCGCTGGGACTGATGAAGTGTAGAAAGTAACAGCATATATCAAATGACTAAATTATGATATTTGCTCAGGTGGATGCTAGGGTCTTATCTATCAGATTGCAACATATATCCAATTTGTTAATTAACATTAAACATAGTGTGCGTCTAATCAGAGTTAAGCAGGTCGGAGTGGTAGCCAAGGCTCACATAGTCATAGGCCACTAGTGTTAAGCCAGTCGGCGTGGTAGCCCAGGCTCACATAGCAATAGGCCACTAGTGTTAAGCCAGTCGGCATGGTAGTCCAGGCAAACATAGATAGTAATACATGTGGTTCACATGGCTCTTCGGAGCAGCAGCAGTACATATGTCTTGGCGATAGATTTGCTTTGTTGGGGGGTGTCTTGTCTTTCGTTGTCTTTTTATCTTCATATAAATGGATGCATGAATGTCCAGTGATGCAGCAGTTTATCCTTATATTTAGCAGCATGCATATACTGGCTTATATTGTATTGTGTTCCGTGCCTCCTGCTTTGTTAGGGGGTTATTCATATGTGTTACAGCTGCAGGAGCAGTATTTATTACATGCTCACAGCAGCATGTTGTGGATGTTGCTCTGTCGCAGCAGCGTAGCAGATCTATTCCGCCAAGACCAAATACATTAACATTGTCATGTACATTACCATGCCAATCCCTCTGTGAGTTGTCATGACAGAAATGGAGTTCTGGCATGAAACTCCAGATGGCACAGACAGATAATTCTAACTCACCCATACCAAAAGACAACAATATCACATGGCACAGCTGATTGGTTTTCTCCTATATCAGTAGCCAATGAGCTCACTGCTCAGTATTCAAATACCTGGCTTATGTTTGCTGTAGCAGTCTGCAGCGCACTTCAGAAACTCTCCACCTTCCCCAGCTCCACCTGTATAGATCTGCTACAAGGTGATTCATGTATGCTATAAGGTTATTCATATGTGTTATATGTGCAGGAGAAGTATTTCCTGCATGCTCACAGCAGCATGTTGTGAATGTATTGGCAGTAGCAAGTCTCAGTACTTGCTCTGCCACAGCAGCATAGCAGATCTATTCCACCAAAACCAAATACATTAACCGTCTGAAGTCGATTAACGCGTATACGCGTTTTGAGGCATTTTCTCCTGATAACCCCGAAAAGAACTTAAATTACACTTTCAGTTTTGATCGTACAGATAAGAGCAATACATCAATCGAATCTGTAAAGGATCTACTTTTTTTTTGTATACAGACATAATAACGAAAAAAACTTTGTGGACTTATAAAATAAAGATAACAAACAAGGAGTGCTGTCTGCAGCCTTTGTCTGCGCTGATCTTCATTTACAAACGCGTCATTAAAATGAACTGTAACTCAAGACATAAGAGAGATATCAATAGAAAGCCTGAAATAGTAATGTGAAAAGGGAGATGAATGAGTTCTGCAAAAGGTGGATTTGAACTTAGTTCAGTTTTATGCGCTTTACTTTATGCTACTGCTGCTATTGTAGTCTTTTGCAATGTTGTCTAAGCCTACCACACATTGGTGGGTGGAGTTAGTGTAAATAGCCTCTGCCAACAAACCGGGCTATTTGCATTTAGTGTAAATGGTCACTCCATTATATTAAATATTCATCTAATGTTTATTTCATTTAAGCTTTATTTAAATGCGAAAACTATTTTAAGTTGTTTAGATTTTAGTTAACAATAAAAACACTGCTGCCCTGCTTTTTGACTTTTTTTTTTTTTAGCTAACTATCCTTTGTAGATCCTAACAAATTCTTGTCAGCTAAGATCCAGCTAAAATGTGTTTGTGCTCTATTGAGGTGTGACTAAGGCTAAGCAACGAACTACCTGAATTGTCTTTTCCCAAACATTTTACTGGCTAATGATTAGAAGATTACGCTTGCTTGCGCTGGATCACAAATAAAGTGAACTATTGGTAGGAATGGTCAGAAATTCAATAGTTTACCTGTGCAACACTATCACTGTACAATTAGTCTCTTCTCTCCAAATGGCTGAAATCCATATATTTAAGGAAATCCGTTTAGAGCAGCAGGGTTCCGTTTAGAGATGCAAACATCTGTGCCTCACTGATTTATTGTTTTCTCTCTGCTAACCAATGCTGCATGGAGTGTCTGTTTCCATAGCAACATGGCAAGAGGTCACAGAGATTCATTATTGTACATGAAGACAGCATTGCTAACTGCGTTGTAATTAAGCCCCGGTCTGTCCTCTGTGTTTAAATTGATGTTCAATTTAATCAGGAGGGTTAATGCTGGATACTTAATACATGCCTCTCAACTATGACACCTTTTAGCTGAGAACTATTTCTTAGCGCATGACATAAAAAGAATGTTGTGAATGTAGTTCATAGCTAATGCAGTGTGACCTCAGCATCTGCTTTCCTTCTCAATTTGCTGTTGAAGATAGATAATACGCGTATGACACGAGGAATATTCAGTTTCAGAGATACAATCGACCATTTCAGTCTTGAGTCACGAGAGAGCTCAGAACACAGAGTCCAAACAAGAAGCCCTGGAGTTGTTGTTCTGTGTTTACCGCTAATGGCCTCTATCATTAGACTGAATGACCAGGTTCCTGGGCAGACACAATGATTCAATAGGGAATTTGGTTCTTGTCTGCTGTTATGTGTAGTTAAAGAACAAATTGGTTGTTCTTATTCTATCCTCATCTGATTCCAGTCATTCCATTTACTTTTAATCTTGTTCTGTGTCCAATGTTTAAACAGCATGAAGTGCAAATATTATATGTCAAACAAAGAAGGTGTGTCTGGGATTTGCCTGAAGGGGTTAATGATGTATTTTACAAAGCATGCTTTGTTCCCTGATGTAAATGTCAGTATCTGGAATTTATTTCTGGTTCTAGAAGTTACTCAATATTATGAAATTCATTATTATAATCGTATTTATATATATTTGATATATAGAACAGTATAATTCTGACATTTGTCGTCTCTACAGTGTACACTACAGTTAAAAATTTAGGGTCAGTGAGATTTTTTTTGTTTGTTTGTTTGTTTGTTTGTTTGTTTTTGAAAAAGCCTCATGTTCACCATATTACAATTTTAAATGACTGTTTTCTGTTTTTAATATGTTTTAAAATGTAATTTATTCCTGTGACATTGCTCCAGTCTTCAGTGTCACATGATCCTTCAGAAATAATTCTAAAATGCTGATTTGGTGAAAATTATGCTGCAGAATAACCATTGAAATGAACCATGGAAACTGATACTTTTTTGATTGATTTCTGTTTTGTTTGTTTTTGTAAAAGTCACTTTTGAGTCAGTTGAGTGCAAAAAAGTACTTTAAAAATATATATATTTCTTACATGTAAAGTAATCAGATATTTTAATATTTATTGTTACATGTCATTGTGTTACCAAGTAATAGGTTGGTGTGCAACAGTCATTGAAATAGCATAGGATTTGTCAAAACCACGGCACAAGCAGACACGCAAATACTTGTGTAGTGCTCCCATGTTTTATTCTCCCTCTTTCCTCATTATTTTCCTTTCACTAACTCTTTTGTCTAATAATTAACAAAGGAAACAGCAAAAAAAAAGTTTATACAATATACAGTGTCTGCACAACAATCTTACTGTTTTACAGATTTATCATTTTTAATTCATATTTTGAGTAAAATTTGTATTTTTTTTTTTTTTAGTGTGTAGTTCAGTTTTTATGAAAGCACTACAGCAAAACTTTTCCCCCTACATGAAACCAGTTAAGACAGCTGGGGACAATTAATTTACAGCGATATCGTTGACTTGATTGCAAATGATTGCACAGATACTATTTAAACTGAACTGAGATGAATGACATAACTGAATTCAATGATGAACTGCCTTTAACTGTCATTTTTCATTATTGACACACTGTTTTACTAATTAATGTTGTTCAGTTGCTTTGACACAATCTTTTTTTGTATAAAGCGCTATATAAATAAAGGTGACTTGACTTGACAGGATGTAGTGTACTTGTGCAGGGCATTCAGAAAAGCATTGTCAGATCTTTAAGTGTCCTTAAGTTTGAAGAGCTACGCTCCAGTTCTAATCAAACAGTGAGTACTATCTCCTCTTCTGCCCTAACCTTCACCTCTCAGCTCTAATGTACATGATTCATTCAGCTCATTTAAACCTGTTTACATTTTATGCTGTGACTCTTGTATACAATACATTCACAGGGCTGGGGGCATGTTTGTATGCATCTGAGTGTTTGCCTTCAATTTTAGTAAGGCAGTTGTCTGATTAGTACAAAGATCCATGACCCAACTGAGAAACGGGAGTCACTTCCTGCATATAGACGCATCAGATGTCACGTACCAGCTGATCCTCTACAGACCTTCCGGCCTGAATGGAGGCTCTGCAGCTGGGGACTGTCAATGACCTAACACATGGATTTTTCATTTTTGTTTTGCCATTTTTATTGATTGCTAGACATTAATGTCTAGATATGTTTTGTACTCATTAGATTTATCTTAATGACATGTTTTTATTCATATTCTGCCACATTATTCTCATACGAAATCCTGAAATGTCTAGTTAGCTGTCGCACCTTTATTTTTAAAAGAAAGTCCTCAGGTCTTTTGAGATATGGAGGTGGACAGCTTTTATAAATTATCTTATGTAATATTATAAGTTATCCTCAAACTGCTTTTAAAGGCTCAGTGTTTAGATCTAGTCATTAGGAAGACTGGAAAGTGGCTTGGTGTTGTTGATTGATTTATCTTAATGGTATATAGGGATATTATTCCTATCTTTAGGGATCTGTGTTTGCATGATAAAAGGAATCTTTTCTTGTAAAACTGCCTCATTCCTATGATTATATGCCTTCTGGAATCACAATCTTTAGATGATGATAATGCAGCTGCTATGCAAAGTGAATTATTGAGAAATTTGTTCTGTTTGTTCTGAATTGCTGCTTAGATTTTGTCATTTGTACTTCTAATGAGGACATCAGAGGCAAAACAACTGCACTGTCTGAACACGTTTCCCTGAATTGGAAAATTTAAAGCCAGTGGTTTTCATGCCTTGATACCATAACTATTTTTGTGACTTGCTTGAATGGGTATTGTGGGAAATCAGACTCGTGTCCCATTCACATATACAGTGATTTTACCGCTGCTGGTCAATGAGTCACTGTACTATTGGTTGCTGTGGGTGTTCCTGATGCTGAATGCCCTCATGTTACTGGTGGGCTACACAATGGGCCATAGCTTATGAAAAATCTCAAATTACCAGAAATATCATTTATTTTGTTGTTAGTTAAATTCTAATTTGACAGAATTAGTTTTTCCTAATGCTAAAAACAATTTGGTGCATGAATTGGTTTCACTTAGTATGCTTGCAAATTGTAAAATATCACAATATCACATATACATGTGGGCAGAAATGAATCCTATAGAACAGTGAAGTCACTAGTAACAGTAATATTAATTTCTCTTTTGTGTTGCCAGTGTAACACTGCAGTATCTGTCATTATCAGTAGTTGCTGTATTGCTCATTGACATAAAGTTAAACTTCTCAACTTGCATGACTGAACACGCTTGCCACTTAGTCAGAAACTCTCACATTACTGAAAATCACCAGCTCTCATTGAAAATGACATCATAGATGAAATAAAGCCATATACTGTAGTGACACTATCACTTTATTTGTTTTCCCAGCTAAGGTCTAGTATTTTTCAATTTCGTAGCTGGTTGTTGGGCTCTAGAGTCTGTTCTCTGATTAGCTACAACTTTCCCTCTTAAAAGATAAATTTGATTGACAAGGGCAAGTCTCTGTTTGGAATAAATTTGCAAGAACAGCAATTGTATGTAACTCTAGATGAACAAACACGTGGATAAATATAGTTCAAAAATCTTCAGTCCAAATTGGATGCACATTTTACATCAAGGATTATGGCAGTATAGGGTACCACAATATACCATTATGACTTGAATCTACCGAACTTTCCATACATACTCATTTTCTCTCTTTCCCTTCTTTTGCCAGTGCTGTCTTGTGAAACAAAACCATGGGGAAGCAGAACAGCAAGCTCCGCCCTGAGGTGATGCAGGACCTGCTGGAAAGCACAGACTTTACGGAGCATGAAATCCAGGAATGGTACAAGGGCTTTCTACGGGACTGTCCCAGTGGCAACCTCTCCATGGAGGAGTTTAAGAAAATCTACGGAAACTTCTTTCCTTATGGAGATGCCTCGAAGTTTGCAGAGCATGTATTCCGTACTTTTGATGCAAATGGTGATGGCACAATAGACTTTCGGGAGTTCATAATTGCACTGAGCGTCACTTCACGAGGGAAGCTGGAACAGAAGCTCAAGTGGGCGTTTAGCATGTATGATTTGGATGGAAACGGATACATCAGCAAGGCAGAAATGCTGGAGATTGTGCAGGTATGTCAGGCTTCCTAAAGCTTTTATGAATTAACCTAATATTGGCACTCTGTAAATCCTTTTCTAATCATCATAATGACTGCTGAGGTCTGAAATAGAATCAGATATCACCTCAGGAGACACAAAAGAGAACCTAACCGAGGATTGCTACCCAATTTTCACATCGCATATGTTGTTATTTCTCACTTGCGTTAACAGCAAGGATAGCTGTGGTGTTAGACGTTCAGGAAGCTCCATACTGTAAAGAGAGCCCATGTCTTATTTCTGTCTCTGATAAACAGGCTCTCATCAAAGTGCACTCCTTCACATGGTTATTTATGTTTGCTGTCATTCCAACTGGCCTAATTTATCTTTGCAGCATTACCGAGAAGAGTAATTTTAGCAACAGGTGATTTTTTTCAGATCTTGAGGCCCTTTCGAAAACCAAACCAAAAAGTTTGAAGAATTGCAACTTGTTACATCTGTACTATAAAAGTTAGGCTGTAATATACAATAAAGGAAAATGCTATACCCACTAATGATTTTTAAAATAACAATGGTTTAGTTGATGCATTTCATTAAACCAAGTATAAAAATGTAATTTAGTTCTGCTTTGGCAGGCATCAAGAATGAGGCCATAACCTCTCGTGTCTTGATTAGTGGTCGACCGATATATCGCCAAGGCCCATATATCGGCCGATATTTGACATTTTTCAAGTTTTTCTGCTTGGACGATGTGTTCGATGGTGGGACTTTTATTTTGATGGCGCTGAGAACGGCAGCGCCTGAGCGCATACAGCTCACATTTTCCCTCTTGTTTCCTGTCGTTGTTAACAGTTCTGTCTAATACGGATAGAAGTCTGTGTAATAATCAGATAGAGCGGTTAAACAAAGGAATTAATGTATACAGAAAGTATTATTACGATTGCTTTTATATTAGTAATAGAAAGGCAAACATAATAATACTTTCTTGTTTGCGGTCAGCATTAATCAAATACGCATTTATATAATTTAAACAAATCTTTGAATGACTAATGAACATTTAATATCACAAACCTTGCAAACTTAGTCGAATCTAGCTGTGAGATCTTGTGAAGTGTGCATGTGTATCCTGCATGATCACGTGTTCTCTGTGTGATGGTCGGTCCATGTGAATTGAATGCTTTAAACTTTAAACTCGTGATTTCAAATTATGCTGCACTTTATGCATTTGCTCACTGTCATATTCATGTCATTTTCACTGTGTGCTGTATGTAAAATGAGTGTTACCTCTGCTTTATTTGAAAAATATGATTCCCAATGCACACAAACTTCCCAGAATACAGAGTGCCCTTGTTGGTTAGTGTTTACTTCCTTTTTAATTATATATATTTTTTTTTAATATTTATTTATTTGTGAAAAATACTTTGTCATCTAAAGTATGTTTATCCATTGTCAAATGATTTCAAATTTCTTAAATATTAATAATAATAATAATAATAATAAAAAACTATATCGGCTATCGGACCCCTTGCTTTCCAAGATATCGGCGTCGGCTGTCAAAAAACCAGTATCGGTGGACCACTAGTCTTGATTGCTTTATTTTGATGGATGGTTTACCTCCATCCCTGGCAGGCCATGGTAAATCTAATGATGTACTGAATGATGCATCTCTTTTAATGATGGATAGCCAGATAGTGTATTAAAAAGGTACGCACTGGCTGCAGGTCTGTAATGGAGCCCATCTGTAAAGAGAAGACTCAGTAACTCTCCAGAGGAGAGCTGCACTTGACAACACGCTTTTCCTCAGATATTAATGTTATGGGAAATAAGTGTATATTCAAACCAAATATATATAAGGGAGCATAATCATTCATTCACCTCTCTTCCTGCTCATCAGATGTTTGAGAATTTTTTTTTTAATCTATTGTGGTTCTGCCCTGAGTGATGATGGTGTGACCCTTTGGAGTAAGGATGTACTATTGCTCATATTTTTAAAATGAAAATTTTGCATCCAAAAACTGATTGTTCAACAGGTTGATAGTTTTTTTTTTCTTTCTTCCCCTGACCCAACTGGGCTAGTACTTCTGTTTTTTGCTTGTTTGCTTAAAGTAGTATTTTCATTGGCTGCACCGCAAAAGAATAATTACTTTTACATAATCATAATTAGATTTTTTTCAGGTTTTCTTAACATTTTTTTTTTCTTCACTTTTCACATCAAAATCAAAATGATAAAACTAATTTAACGCAATAAATTCATAAACACTTTTGCTGAATGGCATATAAGTAGATTAAACAAAAATAAATATTAAAAAACAACAATACACATTAATTTTTTTTAAGCATGACACTAAGACTATAACAAGTCATTTTTGCAAATTCATTAAAACCATCTGAAGAAAGGAGTATGTAGATTGCATTGCATATTTTAATTTTACACTGCATACAAATTGTACAAAATCAATAGGAGGGGAGAGTAACTTAACTCTGTTAAGGCTGTAGCAGTTATATATGAGATTCCTGTGTTTTGTGATGTGGTGGAGGGATGAAGGTGTATTTTGTGATGTGAGGGAGTTTTAATAAAGGGAATCTCCTGTGTATCGTCTCCCTCAGGCGATTTACAAGATGGTATCATCAGTGATGAAGATGCCAGAGGATGAGTCCACACCTGAGAAGAGAACAGAAAAGATCTTCAGACAAATGGACACCAACCGTGACGGTAAACCCTTTTCTCCCTATATCATGAAATTACTTTAGCAGTTGTATATGAACAAGTGGTCTTTGAGGGCTGAAATCTTTGACTGAAACATTCAAGGTTAATTATTGAAGGTTAATTAGCGCTTCTCCGATGGGATGATTTGACTGTCAACTTAATAAGGTATATCATGTCTCATGTAATGTCTAATTTCTCAATCATTGTGTCAATGGGGCGAAAAATGTGTTGAATAATAAATTTTTACTCTTAAATATTAAATTGTAATATGTTTTTACATTTATATTTAGCAATAGTGTTTTTTGGCTGTGTGCATTCTTGTTAAAGTTTGTATGCTTGTTTTGTGCACTCTAGTACAACCTATTTAAATGCATCATGTCATTATAAAAGTTCTCAGATTATTGAATGATTTGAAGTGCCCTATTAGTGGTTAAACAGGGCTTAGGATAGTCTACTTCAGCATGAAGGGGTGTGCATGAAATTGCTAATCAAAAACCACACAAATGAGAGTATACAGAAAAGAGAGTGGAAAGAGTGGTCTGATTCTTTGGTCAGATGAACTTTTGCATTTCCTGCTCTCTCGTGACTAGAGTCACAAGGGACAGAGGCTGGGTGTGTGTTTGTGTATTTGTGGGATCAGATGCAGGATAATGTGTGTTCTCAGACAGATAGCCTACTTTGAGCAAAGTGAGGAAATTGAGAAACGAAACACTACAAATGCACAATTGGATCAAATTAAACCGTGCAGTCTAAGCATGGACTAAACTGAACGCTAATTATTTCTATGACTGAGAGGATCTGTTGTTGTGCCATTTCATCACTCCTCACTGGGTAACAGATTCTGTACACCAAACCAAATATCAAACATTCCTTCACCAACTCTCACTTTTGAATGCAAGGAGACGGCAGTGCCACCTGCTGCCTGATATGGAGCTTCAGTCACTGCATGTTTTTAGGGATGTCCCTATACTACAATCACATCACAAACTAAAAATACATTATGAAAATGGATATTAAAAGATTAAAGATGACATTTAACATTATTGTTATTATTATTCAATCATTAGTGTTTTTAAACTAAGTAAATGTTTAAGAACAAAGGTACTCTGAATGTCAAAACTTCTGTTAGACTATATCCTGCCCTTTTTTTAACCTGAAGACCTGTAGGCTTCTTTGATTTAATAGAAGCACTAAAATCTTTTCCATTGTTTCCATAACATTTGAACAGGTTGATTCAGTCTCTAGCACAATGAGCCGGATATCAGAAAACTAGCCATCATTTTTCTATTGTAAATAATATGATTTTCTAAGAGCCTGTGTCCTCTCTTGTTTTATTCTAGGAAAACTGTCTCTGGAGGAGTTCATCAAAGGGGCAAAGAGCGACCCGTCCATTGTGCGTCTGCTACAGTGTGACCCCAGCAGTGCAGGACAGTTCTGAGATCAGCGTCTCATGCTTCAACCTTTTATTTATTTATGGGTTTTAATTTAGTTTTTGATATAGTCGCTCCTTCCACTCGCAGGGAAATGATGGAGGGTGAGGTTTTTTTCCAGAGTAGGGCATCTGGGTCTCATCAGACTGAGCTTGGCCAGATATAGAAACACACACACACGCGCACACAGAGTTATTGGCTGCGTTATCTCTGTAGGGAGCCGCATTGGGCCTGGACGAGGCCTGTGATGGAGTGAATTAGGGTAACTAGAGCATTTATCTGAGCTCGAATCACTTCCTGATTAGAAAAGAGGTTTCATGTCACGAAGTACGAAGTCAGTTTTATTCTTATTTTCTCTGGGTATTAGATGAGGAAGTTTAAGCTTGACTAAGACAGGAATATAAGATGCACTCAGTAAAGCAACGGTTTATTCTTAATTTCTTTTTTTTTATTATTATTATCTGATGCCTGTATCAATAGTGTGTAAACACATCTGCCTTAGTGATTTACATATTTGGGTTATTTCTAACTTTATTTAGATTATGTAGTTTCTCTCAATTCATAGTTTGGCCAGCATTATTATTGGCAGATCACAGTATTATTATCCAATGGGACCAATAAATCAGGCGTGCAGATTTTCCAGTTTTATGAAACCCCACGTTGTGCTTACAATCTAAAGAGCCTTATTATTAGTGCTGGAAGCGCACATCCAATTTTGTGTGGTTTAGTTTGGTTTTAGTCGGACAGTCTAGGTTCAAAAGACATGAAATGAACTGCGTTCTCTTTTACCAGTTTTCTAATGTTTGTACTCCAGTAACTGTAGGCTTGTATATAAATCTGAAATATCAGACACGCATGCAAAACTGTACTTAGAGTTCCATCCTAGGATGCAGCGATCGGTTTTATTGACATTTTTAGCAGAAGCATGTAACCACGTTTATCTGCATTTGTGGACAGGAGAGTATTTGTGTAATGTGTATGCATGTGTTGTGTGTATGTGTTTGGTTAATATCAGTTACAGCCCTGTTTGCTCATCCTGGTTCTAGATGTTGTGATGCATCGTTTGCATTATTGCTGAACGTTTTTGTTATTGAAGAAGAACTAAAGCTTTATTGATTCAAAGCTAATATGATTTTAGAATCATGTTTATCTGCTGTACAGACAGTCTTTTACTCTGGATTGTACACAAGCATCATCAAGTTTCTGAATTGCCTAGGGGTGCTCCGATTGATCGGCTTCCGATCACAGTCGCTTTGGGATGACTGATCGGAGGTCTCTAAAAAGGCCGATCTCATAAATCCGATCTCAAGCTGATGACGCGCCTGCCATGAGAGGTTTGGCATGACATGCAGCGGCACCGTCTCAGTCTCTGTCCGGCGCGGGTGAAATAAAATTAATGCTTTATAGGTTTCATATTCTTCATTAAATAACTGATAAAGTCATTTGAAAAGGTTTCTGTGAGACATAATTTCACAAACAGCGTGAATGAATCGCCGCGCGTTCTCTTTCTCTCTCACAATGCAAATGGCTTCAAATCACTTCGTGTCTGCACTATAAGCATGCTGCACAGTCGACACAGGAATTGTCACTTGCACTATCGAGGCAGTGTCACAGCATCACTAAAGTTTATAAATTGCATTTTTTCTTTTTAATTTTTGCCAGTGTTTAAAACCATGCTCATGCGCTTTTCTGGAGACCGTGCACTCATGCACACTTGCAGCGCACACATAATAATCCCAGGTTCACATTACTCCGTTTGCAGTGCATATGTGGAGTGTATTTTTTCCGCGCTCATGTTAATGGATTAAAGCATTCACACTGCACACACGGTTGCAGTCTTGCATTGTGTTTAGGAGCGGTGCGTCTGCAGCAAGGCAGAGATCATTTCCATACCGAGTCTATTTTTGAAGCGCTGAATTAAAGTAACAGCGCATTGTTTGCAGTAAATATGAACATGCATTGGCACAAAAATGTAGTAATTACACCATAAATGCATATAATTAAAGTGTACGGTGTTTCACAACCAACACATAGGCTATAGTTTTTTGGCAAGGTTTAAAGGAAAAGGGCACTTTTAGAAAAGGCAATAATTTTACAGTTCTTTATGAACTGCAGGATTGCTTGTAATAAATATTTAAATAGAAAAGACAGTAGAGCTGACTGTTTCTGTCGATGGTAAGTTTTCATTTAGAACGTTTGTGATAACGTAAGGAAAAGTAGTTTAAATGTTTTGCTTTAGCAACTTAATATAAAATCTGAAAGTAAATGCAAAAGTAAAAAGCATTGAATAATTGATGACCGTTTGTATTAATGTACTGTGTAAAAAAAAAAAAAAAAAAAATCACAATGTTGAAAAAGCATTTTAAGTAACTGTTTGGATTTAAAATCAAAATAATGGATAAATGTTGTATTTGTGGTAAACAGCCACGGATCAGGAGCAGACTCCTGTGTGAAAGCACAGTCCGTGCTGCTTCTGTACCACAGCTGGACTACATACACGCTGCAAACAGAGTATGTGTGAACCTAACCTCACATACAGCTCACAAAATCAGGCTTGCGCTGTGCAAGCTTTTGTGCAACAATTACACGATTGTAAAAACAAACATACAGTTCATGATCAAACATTTAGATGACAAATATATATTATTGAAAAAATGGCCCCCTCCAGCCCTCAAAAAAAAAAATCCTCTGACGAGTCACCAAAGAGAGGTATTAATTTTCACAAATGAAATTCAGGCCCTGGATAAATGTCTAAAAATCTTGATTGGATCATCACTATAAATAAATCTACATGATAAAAAGATGGGTATCGGTGATCAGATCGGCAGATACTGCTTTCTGTGATCGGCCTCAAACATCCTGATCGGAGCACCCCTAGAATTGCCTTATACACACTCCAGTGTTTCTGTGGGTGAGTGATTTGTATATGGTTTTTTGTTTGTTTGGTTTTTTAATCAAGCTTAAATTGCAGTAAATTTGCTTCTGTCATCCATCTGTTGAAGAGTTGTCCTCCATGTTCTTCCCATTCACCCCTTTAACAGATTATGTAATTATGTTGACGGCCTTTCACTTAGTATATTAATCTGTCATACTGAGTTACACGCTCATTTCAAACTAACATCAAGAGTGTAAGAGGAAATAGGACCCATCGCTTTTCAAATGCCCCTTGCATTCATGCTGAATTCATACCTGTATCCATTTCACTTGTGGAACGAATTGAATTGAACAATAGGTAGAGAGCATTTATTCACAACTCCTCTAATAGTTCCCGAATCACCCTCTGCCAACTGCTTCTACTGATGTTCAGTGTTCTTGAATGTCCTTGTCAACATCAAATGCCTCACCACAGTGCATTCGGTTCTGCTATACTGTTAATGAATGTTTTTATTTTACTTGTTGAACAACTGCTGTTTTTGTAAAAATATAGAAAAAAGAAAAGTGAAAGTGGCAGATAAAAACTGATCTGTAATTTCATGTATTATGCATATTTTATGTAGTTTTTGTTTTCTTAAACATCTGACGTAACATTTCTGTATCACAGTTATATCGTGGTCAGGTGCCAAAAATATGAAAGCAGTATTGTATAAATTTATACTGTACAATTGTTATTTGTCAAACAAATTGTTTGTAATTGTTGCATTTTGTAGATTTTGTATGGTAATCTGTATTTTGTGACTGTAGACTTGAGACATAGAGATTTGTTTTGGTTATCATATTGAGCAGAAATTAAATCTTGAGAGAACAAAGCATGTTGTTGTATTGCATTCATTTACTTTTAGAACCCCCCCCCCCCCAATGGCAGCCACTGTGAGAAACTCCGTCAAATTGGGTTGAAATGTAGTAGTACCAACTTTGGCCACAAGATGTCAGCACACTTCTATGTTTGTGTTGAATTATTTGCGGTGAATTATTTGTTTGCATGCTTGGGTTCAGGCATAAAATCTGAATGAATGAAAAGCCAGTTTTTGAAGGTCCTGCCCAGCCCAGGGGCTTCTGTGAGGAAATCTTACACATGTCTGACACTCTCGGTGGTGCAGCGGGCAACTCTATATCAACGTCATTGTGGTGCTGTAAGATTAGATAGGCGGTGAAACAAATCCGAAATTTCCACTCCTACCCATCACACGAGAAGCATTCCTTAAAAGTATAACCATTGTGTAAGTAAAGCATTTAAGTGTTTTATATTTGCACTTGTACACTAAAAAAAACTGTAGCATTTACTTTGTAAAAATTTACTAGCAATTTCTGAGGCAAAATTATTTCAAAGAATAATGATCTGAAAAATAATTACAATTAATTGGCAAGTAACATTAAAATATTTTTTTAAGTTGAAAATTAAAGTGCATTCTTCTAAAACATAATGAACATATATATATATATATATATATATATATATATAGTATATATATATATATATATATATATACACAATAAATAAAACAGACCAAATAAAAAAATAAAATAAAAACGAATTAGTCCTTTGTCACTTTTGTGTTTATGATTGATTTATTGGAGTGGAGTGGCATAAATGCAGAGAGACTGATATTATTTTAAAATGTCCACTGTTAAGTTTTCTGGTTTCTGTAGAGTAGATTGGGGTGGGCCTTGTTCTCATGCTCAGGCAATGTGAATCATGTGAGTCAGCAGGATTAGTCCTGAATTGCTCGCTGATATTTTCCCATCAAATTACATTTAATGTTATATATATAAGTGACTGGGTATTTGCAACCAAAGCTGTTTTTAAAAGTTGGTGCATGAGCAAGATTTTCTTTTTGAATTTTAATTGTCTAGTAATACTAGACACCAAACATGAGAAAATTTAAGTTGTCAAAGGACAACTTTTTTTTCAGAGTTCTGAGCCTTTATTGGACTGGTACAACTGGTAAAATGTCTCAATTCAGTGTGTGTGTGTGTTGTCTATAAACTACTGTCACATTCTGCTAACGATGCAGAATCGTTACCTGTCAGACGGGTAGAAGCTGAAGCCCTTCTCCTGGTCAAAACAGGTTATTTTTCTTTTGAGTACTCAGGCATGCCACACCTCTTGTGAAATGTCCCATGAAGTCTGACAAGGATGTGAGTCAAGTAGAACTGAATGGTTTTGTTTTTTATTTTTAATTTTTATTTTTATTCATGACAGAACAAGACAAGCAAATTACAATTACAAATACAGACTGATAATGTGTATTTATACACCTCTGTCTCTGTTAGTCTTTATGCTGGAGCAAATTATGAAATATTATTTTTCTGCACTCAGGTGTCAGTTTCTGTTCCCATGACTGATAACTACAGGTCATTAGCAGATTTCACCTGACCGATCAATAGTCTTGTTGAAGCCTGCCATCTTCATCTCTGATCTGTCACGTACACCTTAGCAGCCACTGAAATTATGAGAAGTTCTTAAAAAAAAAAAAAAAAAAAAATAGAAAAAGAAATTGTCGTAGGGTTTGTTTTACTGGTCTGCTTATTAAAAGCACAACTGGTACAGGAGCTCATCCCAGGCTGGCCAAATCCCAGATGCAAGCAAAGAAAGAGCACATTTGAAGCTTTTAAAATAGAGCCACACCTGTTAGTTTAACAGACACTTTTATTTGCAGCCCTAACAAACAAATAGAAGTCTGCTAGTCAACAATAGGCTACCTGTATTTGGATAGGCTCAGACAGATGGCTAAAAGTGAACAAACATTCCCTTTCCCAACAAGAAAATGGAAACAAAAGTCATAATTAATATGAACTGCTCTGCCAGCTGCAGTAATATATTCAGACCTAAATATCTTGCTCCTCAATACCTCACTTAGCTTCTCCAATCATTTCTTTTAAATAAACAAAAAGTCTTTTATCTAAGAAAAAACTTTAGATTTTGAGATTTATATCTAGGTTATTTAGAGATTAATCAGTATTTAAATATTTCCCATAAAACACGCCTCTCGAGTAATACCTCTTTGCGCAATCAATGAAAAACTCCCACGAACAGAATGTGAGTCTCTATTTCAGATGCATGTTTTAACAGTATATGAGTGCAGGTGGCTGCCACGCCTTCTTTTTGCTTTACGGCCAATCGCCGTCGCCGAATCAAAGCAGCTGCGCGGGGATTGGCTGGCTCGTCCCCTCCTTCAGGTAATGAGAGCGCAACTTTGCTTGCTCACAATAACAGTCACCTTGAGACTTCCCAGAATTAACACAATTTTCCGCTTGATCCTGAATGTTTGGCTGCTCTCCTTTGTGCGGAACAGACGGAGGATGCTGTGATGAGTGTCGGATGCGAGAAGTTGTTTGACCTGTAGTCCGAGTTTTCTTTCAGCCGTTCCCTGCGACTCACCTGCCGCATCTTCACCGACCTGAAAGTCCAGTTTCACTGTGGGAGCCCAGCAGTGCACATGGCTCAGGAGGAGAAGTAAGTCGCCAATGTAAACACTAACGCGGTTTATAAGAAACGGTAAACTTAAGTCAGTTATATAGCAACAAGTTGTTTGGAACTTCATGGCGTTTATCTTTATATGTGATGTCATCGCAGCAGGTAAATATGTTTCAGCATGCTTTGATCCCATGGTTCTTTATTACACTACCACTAGGTAGCATAAAAAGAAAAGAGAAGAGGTCCTAGAATAGAACCTTGTGGAACGCCACTGTATTTTACTATAATTGCTAATGTTTTATTCATTTTTTTCCTAAAATATTTATTTAGATGATCAACAGTATAAGGGTTTCTACACTACATACTATACAGTCAACTGCAACATCTAAAAACAAGTGTGTCAGATTGCTTTTTTTCTTTACCGTTTCCTCTTATGGCTTGTTTTTGTTTGGTGTAGTACATCTGTAACGGTGGGCCTGGGCAGGTGGCTTATATTCGCTAACATCCTTGTACAGCCCCTCCCATGCAACCCTTCCTCACTGTAGTATCAATATCCAGCAGGATATAGTCCATTGTCCCACCGAAAAAAAGCAATTGTGTGGAAAATGTAAAAAGATAGTGCTGGGAATATCAGTTGTATGCTCCAACCCTCTGTAAACTTCATGAACCCTAAGGTATAGAGAGAGATGGTATTATTGGGATCAAGCCTGCTGTCCACACATTTTTTAATAGATTATTTTTACTATATACAAATTTATATTAACTTTCATTAATATTTTCAGTAAGCGTCTGGTAGTGGTGGTCCCTAATGAGATGAATATTCCATCACGCCGTGCCTTCACAAGTGAAGATGAGGCATGGAAATCTTACTTGGAGAATCCATTGACTGCTGCTACCAAGGCCATGATGAGCATTAATGGAGATGAGGACAGTGTGGCTGCCCTGGGAATCCTTTATGATTACTATAAGGTCAGAAATCATCTGTGACACACTTAAGAAGAAAATTAATGTGCCTGTGGTGTACTTGAAATCGTATTGCTAGAACATTATTCCATTTCTTTTCCTTTAGGTTCCTAAAGAGAAGAGGCTATTACCAGTACCCAAACTTCCAGAAGATCATGAAAAGAGGTCAGTCCAACATGCAAATGAGGTCCAAAAGTCTGAGACCACTTGAGAATAAAATGTATCTGTTCCATTTTTCTAAATGAATACATTTAATTTTTAATTGCAAATTAAAAGCATAACAATTTGAGTTTGAACTGAAGAATTACATAAACTTAAGAACATATTCGTGATACATGTTATCCAGCATGATTGATGCTTATTTGTGAATGTAGAATCTTAAACATTTCTTCATTTTAGGCCATAAATTAACTTTTTTTAACTTTTAACTTTATTTCCAAGGAATTAATGGATGAATGAATGTCCATGTACCAATTGGATATAATAACCCATTTGATAACTACTTTCTTTCAGTCGGATCGGTCAAGATGGCCTTGAGTCCGCAGAGAATCGTATCCAGGTCCTGAAGTCACTTCCTGTCAACCTGTCCTTGAATACTGATGTGCACAGTGCAGAAAATAAACAAGACCTGTTCGGTCCAGTGCCAGCTGAGGAGGGTGTCGTGGCCACTGTGAAGGCTGACGTTTACTCTCAGGCATTCTCCAACCATCACCAGCAGCAGGGGATTCAGTACCAGCGCATGACCTACCATCAGCCTTTACAGGATCCAGTGAGCGTCAGCCACGACGGATACATGAAGGACGAACAGTGCAGCACACCAGATAGCACCTTTGAGGACTCCTACCCTGAGGAGACTATGGTGAGCTTTCTGTCAGTTAAAAACATGTCTGTTTACGTCAGTCACTCATCATTAAACATCGAGAATATATGTAAACGTAAAGCAATTTAGACTAATTTGTTTCTTTAGTAAGTTTATACTTCAGTCATATACTGTTTTTTACAGAAGTACAGGGTGCCCACCACACTAGGGGCAGACGATTTCTCCCAGGAGCATTCAGGGATGTAAGTACAACCCTTGATATTTATTTACGCTAACATTCAAAAGTTTTATTAAATGTTTTCGAAAAACAGTGCAGTGCATAGTGACTACAGGAATTCTACACTTAAATTACCTCTAGTTTTTAAAGTTTTCTACAGAAGTACATCTGAATCACAATAATCTGGAAATCAAGCTCTGTCTAAATGCTTTGTATTAGATGCCTCAAATTATGAGCAGAGACTTTAAAAACATCCAGATTTTAAAATGTTCTGCACAATAATAGATTAATTATTAGCATTTGTACAAAAACTCAAATACAGAAACTGTTCTGCTGTGGACTTTCTTGTATTATTGAATCCTCTAGTAAATTTGCTGTGCTTTTTTGCCTTAAATATCTTGCCTTCTATACTACTCTGATACCGATAACATTAAAAGTCACTTATTATTTGCCCTAGTATGCCAATATATTGTGCATCCCTTTTCTTGATGAAGAATGTGAACTATATGGCATGGTTGCCAAAATCATAGTTGAATGTTAGACTATATATAGACTGGAATAGCTGGGTTTTATTTTTCACAAGTGTGGACAAACAAAGTGTTTTTCTTTCTCTGATGATTTTCATTCACACAACTGTTTTTCTGTCCACTCCTAGAGACATGTTCCAGTACAGTATAGAAGCGAGCCGCTCGGTCCGTGAGAAGGCCGGTGAGGGGCCGATGATCTATCTGAACAAGGGCCAGTTCTACGGCATCACTCTCAGTGAGACCAGGGCCAACAAGGGCCATCGACATCCCATCAGTAAAGTGCGGGTGAGTGTTGCTGTTACCATGACAACCACTCTTAACTCTGTAATATAACCAATAAAGGACCAGAATCATTGTAACACAACTGTCTCTCTCAGAGTGTAGTGATGGTGGTGTTTGGACAGGAGAAATATCGAGATGAGCAGCTAAAGCACTGGAACTATTGGCACACCCGTCAGCACACGGCCAAACAGAGAGTCCTTGACATAGGTGGGCATCTGCTTTATGTATATATCTTTTACATATGTCTGAAAGGTGCACATTAGCAAAATTCTTGCCACATTTTTCAGGTAAAGCACATTCAAACATTCACTTTCAAAGTGCTGTCTAAACGATTAATTGTGATTAATTGCATCCAAAATAAAGGTTTATGTTTACATAATATATGTGTGTATGTGTATTTATATATACTTAAAAATATACACAAATATATTATGTTAATACAAAGTTTTATTTTGGATGCGATTAATCATGATTAATCGATTTGACATTTTATAATATCAAGTTTGCCTCTTAATTTAAGAATGCTCAGATATTTGTACTGGAAAACAAGGCAAAAATACTGAGTAAGAAAGAGTTTAATTTTGGAATTTACCCACAAAAACCGAACAATGGTTAACATTACAGTACCTTAACACTTACACCTAACCAGTGTGTTTTTGTTTGTGTGACTCTGTTATTATATGTCTTTTCCACCTCTTTTATGCTCTGCGTCTGTATCCCTGGGACACCGGATAACTGAATTCCCTTCCTTTTGTTCATCTTTTTTCTCCCTGGTTCCTCATTTGTTTTATTTGAGGTATATCCTAAAAAAGGGTCTGCAACTTTAGTACAATGCTTAGGGCAAAGTCTTCCATCATAACTCCCAGTTGGGAACCATAAGGACAATGAGGGGTCAGGTTAAAGGGGGGTTTTGTCACCTGAGGGGCACTGCGATGGTCTTCTCTGTGGCAGCTGGCAGCCTGACGTGGTTTGGGCATGATTTTGGAAGACCGAAACCCGATCTGCTGATCCTGATGTTGTCCTGATTTGAATAACAGTATCCAGGGATTTTTCATAGTGCCTGAGGCAGAAGATCAGGATTTGAATAGGAGCGTTAACCGTTTGGGGGGAGGCAGAATCCTCAGACAAGCGGGGGCTTGGGAAAGGGTCCTGCTCTTTTGTAAATGGGAGGCTTGAGTAACATCTGCCATACATTTAAGTGGTGTTGTATTTACACAGCAGGCAGGCACTGTGTCATAGACGTGAAGCGTGTAACAGAACGCCTGCGTCTGAGGTCAGAATGCGTCCCGTTGTGGGTTTTTTTTTTTTTTTTTTGAATTTTGAATTTTGAATTTTTAAATGACTGAATATAAACTGAAGTGCTCAAATTTGATTGCGGCTTTGCATATTATATACATATTTACTCAGGGCAAAACAAGCAAATGATCTCTTTCTCACATTTATGCTATCTTCATGTTGTTTGAAAATACAGTGGGGTGTAAGGTCTTGTGTAGCAAAAATGTAGCATTTTACAACGAATATTATCAGCATAACAATTTGAATGACAAATTGACATGAATTTGACAGCGTCTCAGTATTTGGTATGTCCAGCCTTTGCTTTATCAAGAGCAGTACCTGAGCTGGCAAAACCTGATGATCGTGTTATCCAGCATGATTCGAGAATCAAAAAAGTCACAAACTTGATTAGAGACTAAAAATAACGTAGGAACTTAAATATTTGTTATTTCTTTTTGCATATAATTTAAAATATTCAAAATAAGTAAAGAAAATGAATACAATTCGTGATTAGATAGTTTAAGAGTTTAAATCTAAATTTGATTGGATAAATTTTTTACTGTATTCAACTTATCGTATTTTAGTTTTTTATTTATCTAAATAAGATCTTAGAATAAAAATAACAGATTTTGCATGTGGGATCCCAGATTTTACTTTTCAAAGTAAAATATTTTGAATATATGCAGTTTATTTTATTTATCTAAATAAGACCTTAAATTGTAAAATTTTTTAATGTAGTCAAATATATATATATATATATATATATATATATATATATATATATATATATATATATATATATATATATATATATATATATATATATATATATATATAATTTTTTTTTTTTTCTATTGTTTACTACTGTTTTATTGGTAACACTTTAGTATAGGGACCAATTTTCACTATTAACAAGTTGCTTATTAGCATGCCTATTATTAACATATTGGCTGTTTATTAGTACTTATAAAGCACATATTCTACATCCCTAATCCTACCCAATACCTAAACTTAACTGAACTACCTATTAATAAGCAGCAAATAAGGAGTTTAATGAGGCGTGTTTAACGGTTTCTTAATAGCGAGAATTAGACCTTAAAATAATTCTAATTCATTTAATTTATTCAGTTTAATACATTTAACATCTAAATAATAATCTTAAATCTCAGATTTTCTGTGTGGCCTCAGACATTTAATCCATACAACTGTTAAGGTCTTAAAGAAAATATTCCAATAATGCCAGAAATTGTCAGTTGCTTATAAAATTACAAATGATAACTAATGTCATGTTTCACCCTTCAGCTGACTATAAAGAGAGCTTCAGCACCATTGGCAACATCGAAGAAATCGCTTACAATGCTGTGTCCTTCACCTGGGACGTCAATGAAGAGGCAAAGGTGAGGCTTCAGCTTGGAGTTGTTACTGGAATCTTCAGTTTGCTGTGTGCAGGTCGAGCTGAAGTTGTCTGATAACAGCCATTGAGCCTGAGGAGACATTACAGCTCACTTCTCCTCCTCTTCCCTGCAGCATCCTATTCACTGTCAGGAGGATTTCTCCTTCTTAGTTCAAATACTTAACAAGCTTACTTTAAGTGCACACTTGAGGGAGGAGTGCTCATGGTCAATATTTGTCTTTAAAACTAGGCTTTTGAAGTAGCCTGATGTGTCATTGTAATAGCCAGTGGAAAACTTAACAGCAAATTCCCTACCTCTGGAAATCATTTTATGCAGTTTCCTAATTCAGAAAATGCATATAAAAGATATAGTGATTCCTGAGTATTTTTAATAAAGGGTTGCAGAAATATAAACATTAACATCCCTTCAATTTTTAGAGCCAACTGATGATGATTTGATAATGTGGAAGATTTCAGAGTTCCTTTGTATTTGCTCACATGCACCCACATGCACACAGAAAGCCAGAGCCCACACTAGAGAGATCTGTTGTGAAAGATTTGTCCGTGTACGCAGTTGCTAACTGATTCCTGTCAGAATTGATCACGTGGCCCTGAGAACGCAAGTGGTTCTCATAACATCGAACAACAAGCTCCTCTATGAAACAACAGCTACAGGCACAGACATGAAAGCACGGGAGGCCGTCAGTGGGAAACTATTTTCACCTCGGGCTGAAAGATTCGCTACCTTTCATCTTTCAACAGTCGTTTTTCCAGTGTCTCTTGATATATTGGCACAAGACAGGTTACAGTTGGGAATATTTCAAATCAATTTAGTTTTTGCTT